>NC_142243.1:120667847-120970878 GCF_052056855.1 Sturnus vulgaris | reverse complement strand
AGAAAAAATTAAGTGCATGCACAGGTTTGCATACAAGAAATAAACCAAGTAGATAAAGATGCTGTGGAAACTGCTTACAGAAGGCTCCATGCTCTGTCTTCCTTGGGGTCTATTTGGCCCCGTGCCTGGAAAGACAGGCAGCAGTTGGATGAGCAGACATACACACCCTTGCCAGTGTGTGTGCAAAAGGAGCATTCACGGATGTGCAGAACATGTAAAGAGAAACCACTATGGGGTAAAATAGCTGACTGTCTTTAGGGCAATCTCAGTATATATATATTTATTTATTTATAAATTTTATATATATTATACATATATATTATATCTATATATTATATAAAAAATTTATTTAATATTTCCCCATAAACTCCTTTATAAGTGTTTAGGAATTTAGGCAATGGAAACAGCTTAGCTTGTGAACCTAATTTCACCTAAACTCTTCAGGCTCAATGGACTTGTAGAAAAGCATCAACAAAAACCAAAGGCATGAGAGCTGAGTTAAAAATAAACAAGTGATCAATAAATATGGAAAACCAGCAGCATCTTCTCTGGATGAACTTGGGGTCAGGACACCTTTTCAGAATCCTTCTACTTTCTGTGTCAGAAATAATGTGGTCTTGAGAAGTTTTTAGTTCCTTCTATGGTGATAATGATTTTTTAAAAAGACATTTTAGTCTGAGTCTTGTATTTTGTTATTTTGGTAAGATTTTAAGCAGCTCCAAGAGGCCACAGTTTCAAGCTATCCTAGAAATCTTAAAAGCAGGTTTGTGGAAAAGACTGTTCTACTGATTTCAAAGGGCCTTTTGCAGACATGTCCAGAGCTGACAAATTCACAGTACAGTAGGATTCTTTCGTCACATAGGAAGCAACCTCCTTCACTTGTTTGTGTATAAGCATATATACAAAAGTCCTAAGCAGAATTTTGATACTCATTGTGCTAATTGCTGTATGAGCAACGAATGAAAAAGCAGCCCTTTCCCAGTCAATGTGTGCACTAGGTAGATCAACAAAGAGTGCTTTTCCAGGGTGGGGTGATGGGAAAATGAGGCTTAGAGATTGACAGACTAATGAAATACCCAGTGAAATCTGTGACAATGCTCTTGTTGATTTCAGTTTGCTTCTCCTCCTGAGTCCAGAAATGGCTGAAAACTGAACTTGATGTACTTCAATCATACAGCACCACCTCTACCCCAAGACTGTTCTCTTAAAACTGTCTGAGCAGGAAATAATGTGCTGAAGAGCTTTGCTCAGCCCAAGTGCCTGCCCCAGCCTGTCTGCACCTCCTCTTTCTACTGTGTTTCTTTCATGTTGCAGCTCTCCTTCAGAATGTTGTCCCTATATGCCATAACATGCATCAAAATTTACTTCAGCACTAGTGGGATCAAATCCTTACAGAGGAAATAGTTGCAGATGAACTGTTGTAAAAGTTGATTTTTAGACCAAAGAATCAGAGAATGATTTGGGTTGGAAGAGACCTTAAAGATCATGTAGTTCCAACCTCTCTGCCATAGACAGGGACGCCTTCCACTAGAGCAGGCTACTCATCCAACCTGGCCTTGAACACTTCCAGGGATGGGGCATCCAACTTCTCTGGGCAATCTGCTTCAATGTCTCCTCGGTTTCACAATAAAGAATTTCTTCTTAAAATCTAATCTACACCTACTCTCTTTCAGTTTGAAGCCATTCCTCCTCATCCTGTCACTACATGCTCTTATAAAAATTCACTCTCCATCTTTTTTTTGGGCTCCCTTCAGGTTCTGGAAGGCCACAATCAGGTCACCCTGAAGCCTTCTCTTCTCCAGGCTGAACAATCCCAGTTCTCTGAGCCTTTCCTCATAGGAGAGGTGCTCCATCCCTCTAATCTACTTGATGTCCCTCCTCTGGACCTGCTTTTATAGATTGATCTCCTTCATGTGTTGGGAACCTCAGAGCTACATGCTAGATGTCTAATACATTGCATATTCACTGAATAATTTCTTAGAATAAATCATGTTCACAGTGATTTTTGTTTGTTTGTTTGTTTGTTTGTTTGTCTGTTTGTTTTCGTGGGGTTTTCTGTTTGTTTGGGGTTTTTTTTGTTATGCACTTTAATTTTCCCCGATTTCCAATGGTCTGGAGGGTTTTTTTTGTTTTGTCTTTTTTTTTTTTTTTTTTTTTTTTTTTTTTTTAATTGAGCACATGTTAACACAAGGAGCTAAAAGAATGTTTTTGAGGCAATTCACCACTTCAGAACCACATGTCATTCCTCTCAGCAATCACAAGCATTATCTGCAATTCTAATCAGGGAGAGAATTTAAAGTAACTAGCCTTTCAACCAACAAATCTTTTCGAGTAAGAAATGAAGTTGAGATGTATTAATGATTGACAACAGAGACGTGTCTTTGTTCTGACAAGGAGAATATATTTAATAGTACCATCCAGCAAGTGTTGAGAAGAGCTGCTCAAACCTGTTTAGCAGAGGCTTTCTCTTTTGCAATCCAAGATATCTTATGCAGTATTAAAGCTGAAGTTCACCTTAAAATTTATGTGAAGCTCATTCTCAAGGCAAGAAGCTGTTCCATCAGACAAGGCAATGGAATGTGCCATTTTTCATTATGCACTCTATTTTATGGCTTATAGCTCTTTAATATGAAGATCATCATCAATTATTTGAATTATAAGCTACTTTCAGTTTTAAAAATTCATTTTGATTTTACCTGGTATTTTCATCCCTTATAATTAGTAGTCTTCCAGGACTAAGACCACAAGTGGCATTAAACATGGAAAATTTCATTTTTATTTTCATTGGAGGCAAAGGCATTATTGCTTACATTTCAGTGTAAACAGGCATCAAATATCTTAAAACTTTACACTGAATGAAGTTTTGGATGCATATATACCTCTATTTAATTGGCCAAGAGCAAATAACAGCAACATTTATGTAGGTTTTCCAAGAGGAAAATAATGGTTTAGGGACGATATAAAATATTTGTTTTTGTTTATTTCTACCTGGTTCATGGATTATGGATAATTTCTGCCATAGATTCACAGGACTACATTAATTACCTTCAGAAAGTTGCATAAGCCTGGAAGAAAGTTCAATTTAAAAAGTGTTCTATGCAGTTCTATAGTACTATGCTTTAAAAACAAAACAAAACAAAACAAACCCAAAGGAAACCAACAACCACAACTTGTCAGCAGTAGAGATATTCAGTCACTAAATAACGAACACCCCATGTAGTCCAGTCATTAACTACAGTCACGCAGAGAGAAACTTAAAATCCTAGGGAGAGGATTTTTTTGCACCCCACAGATAATAGCAGGTTACAGCAGAAGCTGGTTATTTTATCTGCAGCTGGCTGCAAAACATGATCCCTGTTCCCAGGGAATTGCTCTCTCCTTGTGTCACCTCAGTTTTGTGGTCATGCTGGATGCTTAATGGCCAGTATGAAATGTTCCTTTAGAGTTCACTACCTGCTGTGCTTGGAAGTGCAAATCTGTGCTGGCTGTCCACCGCAGGCAGTCCATTAGAGTGATGTTCATTCATTCACGGGCCATATCAGAGGAACAGTTGTCATAATCTGCCTGAGTGAGAAAAGTGCAGCATGCTGCTGGCTGAAGAAAGTGTATCCACTGTCATCAGTAATTTTGAGGGTTATTCTTTTCTAGACAGATGACATTCAGGTTGCCTTACTACCATTTATCCAGCGCATTCACCCATATGCAAGTTAAAATTTGCTTTCCTTTGAAGTGAGCGTAAAAGAATCAGAGCTCAGGAAAAAACAATCCTTCCTCCTTTTCCACCCTCTCATCTGAAATTCAGCTTCTCTGGCAATATCCCATTGACCTGCTGGCAGGCCTTGTGCAAACAGCTGCCAGAGCTTGTCAGCTCATCGGAATATTACTAATTTCTTCTTTCAAAGTTGGAAAATTCTAAGCATGTCTGGAGGTGCAGGGCATGAAGAGAGCAGCAATATGGCAACACCACAATTCTTGGTAAATCCTGCTGTCTCTTGGCCTGGAATACGTTATATCCTACTGATGTTTGCCTCTCCATTTTATAAATGGAAGTAAGCCCCAAAGCTGTTGGCTCAAATGGTTGGCACCTCCAGCTGTCCCCTTTCCAAGACAGAGGCAGGCTAGCAGCAGCTCAAACTTGTAGTTTTATGTACAGAAGATTTTCTTAACCTATTACCTTAATACTATTTTGCACTGAGTTATTTTCCTTCGTACTGAGATTTTTTTGAATGGCAATGTATCAATGCAATTGCATTCCTTAAGAAAAGGTATGCAACCGAGGAGGGTGTAACAAGCAGAAAGGAACCAAAATAATTTAGAAAGAGGAAGCAAAATGAGGGGATTGATAATAAGTCAGTGCTATGGCATAAAGTCCAAACTTTGGACTTTCCAATATTTGCACTTGTAGCTTATATAAACTTTCCAGATAAGCTGTTTTTTTCCTGAAAAAACTGCTTTTTCAATTGCTTTCTATCCTCAAGAGATCCACTGCCCTTGCACTCTTCACTGCACCCAGCTGTCTGTCTGGAGCCAACACTACCCATTTCCCCCTCCTCATACTAAGCCTGGACACCTAAGTCTCAAGTCATGTAGCAGAAGAATCACACAGTCCATTGCAGGATCACAGGAATAGCTTCTCATTTATGCAGAGGACTAAAGGAGGGGAAAATGTGTGCAGGACAATTAAGGAAGGGAGAAGAAGAGACATCAGGAATCATTTGTGGCACTCTGATTGCTGCTCTGTCTCTATAAAGTACTGGCAGATGGTAATCAGGTTAAAACAGGATAAAGTGGCAGAAAATTACTAAGAGACCACCTTTTACCTAAATTTTTATTACTGGAAGCTAGAAGGGGAATATTTCAATGATCCACAGTAATTATTAAGATACTTGCACCAGATTTTCTTCTTAGTCTTCACCAGTGGGATAGATCATAATTTAAAAACTGCTCTACCTTGTAACATGTAAGTACCACACTTCTCTACAGGGCTGCACTGAAAGAAGGATCCTCTCAGGCTGCCTTAGAAAGGGCATTGGCATGGAAATTTTATCTTTATCATGATCTTTGCTACTGAACTCTCTCCTCATTTAACCAGTGATGTGACATCCAAGATATCAATACCATTTATTCTCCAAGGATATGACTGCCCAGTAAGATGAAGGAAGCATGAAGAAGATCTAAGATGTTAGGAAGTGAAAATTGCTTAAACCTTCTTAACCCAGACCTCCCCAGTCATTCCAAATCTGAAAGTGTCTTTCAAAAATCTTCTCCATGCCATGCCTTTGAAGGCTATTTACAGCCATACCATCCCATTAGTGAAACTAAGTGACAGCCTGGCTGATTATGGTGTTTTGCTGGGTTTTTTTCCCCTAAAAGTAAGGATTTTTCAGTCACTTTCAAGTCATTAAGGACTCCTGGCTTCTACATGGTAAAAGTCCCTAGAAAAGTACGGTTATCACATTTAAAGCATGTAGGAAAATATTTACTATCAAGTAATATTTACTAAAATTACTATCACTAATTTAGTATTTTAAAAAATATATATACTTTACACTGCAGGTATGAATAAATTGTTTCCTTTAGACTTTAGAAAACATTCATTTTTCCTGACATTGTGCTATCTGCCAACGCACATTCAAAGTTTAAGTTGATGAGAAGTAGTCTTCCATTTTGCTTTAAAATGTTGTACTGCACTCTCTCTAAATACTTACCAGCTTGGGCATCAACCAGCCCATACATCTCAATACAGTTGGCTGTGACTTAAGTTATTCTTCAGCAATGCAATTCAAACTATGTCTGATGATATATTTTCTTCCTTTATAGGCCTCTATATTTTTCTGTTCCTCATTTTAATGAAAATGTTAACATCCTAGTGAGAATACTAATATATAGAAGTTGTATTTAAAAACATTTCAAACAAATAAAGCTGCTTTGTTGTTTTTTGGGGTTTTTTTTCCTGAGGCTTGTATTTAAAGGTGCTATTGCTAGTTCTAGTCCGAGATTTCAAATATAGTGAAGGGCAGATTTCTTCCTGCATATGACCAAAGTAAATTGTAAATCATTCTAATTAAAACTTCCTAGATAATTTATAATACAGTCAGAAAATTAGAGATGTAAAATTAGTAAAAAATAGTCTTCACTAATTACTTCTTTTTCCCTTTCTGGCACCCTTTTTGATCTATTTGATCTATTCCCTTTTGGTGCAGAATGTTCTGTGATTGTAACTTTAAGTTACTATACCACCTATGTACAAATTAAGCCTGCAAAGGAAGAATGAATCGTGCATAAAAGAGATTACATGCCCAGAAACTACATCTATCAATTACATGCACATGATATTGGGAGAGAAACAAACCATTGAGTTCTATCCACTAATCCATCCAATCTATCCACTAAAGGGGCAACTCAGATAGTCCCAAGACTATTGTACAGAAGGTTCTTACAGCTTCAGTCACACCTCCATACACGTGATCTTCAGAATAAATCTGTCCAAGTTGACTTCAAAAGAGACAGAACTCTGAATCTGCTTTTTGAAGTTATGCTTTGATCTTTTTTTGGCATTCTGATTCAGGATACACGCTATGTATTAGTGTGCCTTTATATTACTGCTGAGTTTGATGCCATAAACTCCAGCGTTCTTTCAAAAATGTTCAGTGCAGATGCTCAGACCGATTGGAATTGATGTTTTCCACTTACAGTTCATTGCTAGGTTGCAGGTTAGGTGTTTTGTTCTTTCAAGTTGTTAGGTTTTTTTTCCTATCAGGTGAGTCCCATGGGGCTCTGTTCCTGGCCTGTCTTTGTATCCATAGAATTTCTTTTGGCTTCAGTTATTTGTCAGTATGATCCAATTATTTATTTTTGAGGCAACACTTAAGTATTTATAACTGCCTTGTTATTATATACCCAAGAATATCACAGCTGCTTTTTCTAACCTTAACTACAAGCCACTGATATTTTAGTATGAGAAATGAATGTTGCCTATTTTTAAAATTAATGCTGAACCTGTTCAACCCTAATGAATAATTAAAGATAAAATTCCCAGAGAAAAGTATTTGCAAGATCAAATACATGACATATTAGAACACAGGTGACATTTGAAGGAAAGGATTTCTATGTGTTGAAGAAAGTTCACATCATCCATTCACAACAGAACATTAATTTTATTTTATAAAAGTAGGTTACAGGACTGTAGGGATTTTTCTTATCACTGAGTGATCTCGATTTTCCCAGCTTCCCACCTTCCTAGGGATGAAAGACTGCTTCTGAAATTTGCTACTATCATCCTCTATGACATGATATTTGCTTCATGTGTTTGTAACTTTACTTGTCTCATAAAAAGTGAAGTGAACCTTCAGGAGAATGTGTGTGTTCATGGCACAACACAGGGTGCAAGCCAGAGAGGGAGGGAGCTGCCAGCCTGCTGCTCGAGCAGAGACTGCAGTGGGGAGCAGCAAACCATGCAGGCTTTAGAGGCACGGAAAGAATTTGGGAGGCCAAGCAGAACACCTGCAAATCAAGAAGCCAGAGACTTGGCTGAGACTCAAGTGGTCCTCCAGCTACACAGACATAGAAAACAACGAAGGAAATGCTATAAGCCTCTCATTTCTGTCCTGTATGATCCAGTAACTTTCAGTTTTCCATTTTAAAAGCGTGCTAGTTTATAATGCAATTAATTTTGCCTTTTATGAGTTTTGTGTTGCAGTATTTTGGGGAAGTTTTCTATAAAGGTAATCATACACATCCACTTCAAAGGTCTGGCTGACTAAAGCTCTGTCACATTCAGCCTATGCTGCAATATTTCTTTCCTTTATTACTCCTTTTTATTTGCTTTAAAATCTGCTTAATATGCCTGCCTGTTAATGTCTTTTGCTGTCAGTCAGAGAAGTCTCCTTCTTTCCTGGCCCTTCTTTTATTAGTAGCTGACTTTGCTGGGATCCAGGTACAAAACTACCATCTTTACCTCAAAAGACTTGTTATCTTGAATTTGCTACAGATGCTAAAATTTGTATTTCCAGTAGCCTGAGAGATCAGGTGTCACCTTTTTCAAAAGATTACTGATCTGATGCTATTTTCCACTTTATGACATCAAACCCATTAATACTATTTAACATTTTTTTCCACTTCAGATAAAGCTGTTTCCATTTCTCATCCTCTTTTTCATCTATCATTCTGCCTTTGCCCTCATGACTACGAGTGACATTCTGAGTAGAAATCCTGCTTCACCACCTGACATTTGCTCCTTTGTGTGGGGCATTGTATGCATTGCCCACCCTGCATCTACACTGCACTCACAGCTACACCTCCCTTAGGGGTGGGGTGGTCTACTTCAATCCTTGAGGTGGCAGACCCCAAAGTTTTCCACCACAAACCTCCCATGGTTTTAGTGTCTTTAGATCCAAACTACATTTTTGTCTCTGCTAAGCAGGTAATGTTTCCTCCAGCACTGATGGAGCCCTCCTCTCATCCCAGCAGAACATCCCTCTCAGCAGAAGCCTGTGGTCCTACTGTGCCTTCTCTCAATCAAAGTCTACAGATAGGAAACAGAAGTGGATAAATCTTTCGTGATCTCCAGATTCTCAGTATCTTCCTTTTAATTTTTTATCTTGGTGAATGAGTACAAATCAACAAGCTCTTATCTTCTGTTTCTTCTTGCTTTTAGTTTTTCAAAGTGAGGAAGCCAGCAATATAATCTTTTGTTTATCAGTATCCCGTGAGCATTTTCCAACCCCAGTAAATAAACTATCAAGGTCTTCTATGGTGCCCTCATTCTACCCCAAAATATATGACCATCCAGAATTTTACAGCCACTATGGATATATCTGCTAAGTTTACTACTTAATCACTTCCAAGTCCATCCATGAGTACCCATTTGTCTCTGTTTATCTGCAAATGAGGAAATCCATTTCTCCTCATACTTTTATTGCTTTTTTCCTGCTCTATCTCTACATTCAAGTCAACTTTCTCATCTTTTAATATGGATTTAGGTATTGCCATCTCTGTCACCAACTCAAATTAGCTCCTTAACACCCCAAAACATAAAATGACTACTTTTTCAGCTTTGAAAATAGACCTGAGAAGGTAGAGTGTTATGAAATGGGAGCTTAAAATAACCAGTGGTCTTCTCATATATGATGGAGTGAAAAAAGAAACATCACATGTGTTAGCAAACATGATGGCTAGGAAAATGGTTTTCTCATTGTTAGAAAATGGTATCATTTCATATTAGGAGGAAGATGAATGTCTGGAGTAGAGTCTGTAACAGGATTAATGCCCACTTTGAAGCCACCAGTGAATCAATCTGCTAATGAAAAAGAAAGATATTGCAATACTGCCCTCATCCATAAAAAAAATTCTCCCTGAAGAAAGATGAAATAAAAAGACACTTTTCTGAAAACCTTGTAACTCTAGAATTTCAGTCTTCCAAAATAACACATTGTTGTGATTAAGGAGGAAAAGAGAATGAGTAGAAATTAATTCTGAGAAATAAGAGCCATCATATAAATGGTGAGAGTCACACAATATTGCTTAATTTTGCTGTATGTAGTCTGTGATATGGAGAAAAACACAGAGGAACTCAGATTAAATTTCTGCTAGCAAAACCAACTGTATATTTACTGATTCAAGGCAAAAGAATGTCAAATGAAGTTTAAAGTGAGTCCAGCTATGACCCAAATCTCACAGCACTGGTAAGAGAGAGACTTGTTATGATACAGAGTTAATAAAGCACATCAGCAATACAGACTAAATGCAATAAATAGAATGTAGCCTTTTTGAAAAACAGCTTTTCTAGGAAGAGGCAATTTATTTTATTTGACCAACTGGCCCAGCTGGAAAAACCACAACAGCTATATCTCCTGATTTATTAAGACAATACTTCTTGCTATAAATCTTGCTTATCTTATATACGGAAACCATTAAGGCTGTTGAAACAGCACAACTAGAAAATCTAGAAAGCACAACACACAGACAAGTCAAAGTTTAAAACAGGAGGAATTTAAAAAGATTAGTCTATGAAAGGCTGAAGTTATGATAACATCAGAAACACAGTAAAGAGAACCAAAAAGAGGTAAGAATTTCACAGGATAAAGAAAAGTGTTCACCAACTATCACCTAAATTAGTTTCAATATTTTGATCACAGAATATTCTGCGTAGGAAGGCATCCATAAAAATCATTGTGTCCAGCTCTTAAGCAAATGGTCAATACATGGATCAAACCTACAGCCTTGGTGTTAATTAGCATCATGCTCTAACCAACTAACTTAATAACTTCTTCTTTCTCTTGCCCTGTGAATGTGGTTCTTCCAAGAAATTCTTGTGATACTTTATTTGCAAGGGTCTTTCTCTTGCTTTGACCTTCTCAGTAATCATTGGTTATCCCCTTCTCTTCCAAACAAAACTGACAATTTTTCTTGGTGGAAGATGCTGTTTGCCTTTAGATTTATGAGATTCAGACCTGAGATTTTCAGATATGTATAAAGTGGTGGATAGTTTTTTCAATTTTGCCAGATCTTGAGAAAGTTTCCATTACCAAATAAAATTATCTTCAAAATTCACTGGACTATTACCTGAAACTCATGGCTTGGTTCAATGTACTTCACTGACTTGTGCTGGTTAGCCATTTCTTTTTGAATTTATCTTATCCATTTTTCTAGGCAGCTTGAATATCCTTTAAGGCTACAATGTATGATTACATATATTGGAATCCACTAGAAAAAAAGGGACCTATATTTATGGTTTTTGTCTGGATACTCCATTAAAACAAGAAACAAGCAGCTTTGGCTTTTCTACTGCAGTATTTCAAAGCTTAGTGCTATTAGAATTGTGAACAAACTTTATCTTCAGGATAAATCAGTGGCAGTGCCTCAGCTCAGGTGGCCTGCATGGATCTGTCTTAGTTTTTGAGGCTATTATCTGTAAAGAAGAAGGGAGGACTTTTCTTTCTGCTGAGATGAAACCTCACCATCTCTCTTGCAGGCCAGGCGTGGGCATAAAGGAAAAGGCATTGAGAACTCTGACCACTGAAACTGCTAATTCATCTGCAAGTCTGTCGGGTCTGTCAAACAGGTTGAGTTATGCATCACATCAGGGAAGCTGTAGGTAGAGTTGTCTCAGCTGTAACTGTTCACTGAATTCCCAGATTCCTTGTCAGCATATCACAAAGACAGTTTACAGCCCAATGTAGAGCCTAACTAATCCTGTGCCCCCCTTGGCTCAGCACACCCCTTCATTATTTCATCATTTGCTCCAGGCTTATGCTTCCTACACCAAAGGCAGCAGTTTTTACAAGACAGAGCTCTTAGACACGATTTGCTGACTGGGAAATTACCACTCAGGCAGCAGCAACAATGAAATGGATGTTACTTCAGCTGAGACCCAGAAATTAGGATAACCTATCTGCATGACAGTTAAGATTTGGGAGAGATGGCATTTGCACAGAAGAGTGGGAGTCCGGAAAGTTTCTTTTTAAGCTCCACAAACTAAAACAGACACAAGGCTGCTGCCATTCAGAAACCAAGAAGTAAGAGGATTGCTACTGGAAGTGGAAAATGGATTTGTAAAGAGGTTTCATTTTAATGGAGCAGCTGGATGAAAGGTACAGACAGGAATGGGCACCACTTAGGCCTGTATGTGATGTTGAGTGGAAAGCTCTAGAGAGCAATGCTGGATGCTGGAGTAAGATTGATTTAGCAATAGATGCAATTTAAGTGAGAAGGCTAAGGTGCTGGCAACTGGGGGTTGGGATAGCATCCATTTAAAGATAGATTTAATATAAACAGAAAGGCCAAGGAGGTGGAAGGTGGAGACTAAAACAAAATCAATATTAAGTTAGGTTAGTAGAAACTAGAATAAAATGAGCCGGTTGAAAAAAAGGGCATACTGAGTATTTGGGAGTAGAGAAGCAATGCACGGATCTAAGAACAATTGAGGAACTCTCATTAAATTATATAAGCCCTAAAATCAGAATTATTATCCCATTTTAATAAGAATATTACAGAGTAGTAATCAAAAAATCTTAAGGGAAGGGACAATCTCCAGTTTAAAGAAAACTGCATGAGTATAAGTATATTCCTGCCTGAAGATAATTCTCTTCTGTCACAAAATCAGACTTGTTGGGGTTGGAAGTGACCTGTGAAGACTGTGTAGTCCAACCCACCTGCTAAAGCAGGCTCACCTGCAGCAGGTTGCTATGGGTGAATAGCTACATAAAGAGACTCCACAGCCTCTCTGGCAGCGTGTGCCAGTGTCCTGCCTCCCTTACAGTAAAGAGTTTTTTCTCCCCTCATACTCAGGCGGATCTGCCTGTGTTTGGGTTTGTACCCACTACCCCATGTCCTGTCACTGGGGACCACCAAGAAGAGTCTGGCCCCATCCTCCTGACACCTGTCCAATCTGTATGATTGGTAAGTTCTCCTCTCAGTCATCTCTTCTCCAGACTGAACAGGCCCAGCTCCCAAAACCTTTCCTCTTAAGAGAGATGCTCCACTTCCCTAATGATCTTTGTAACTCACTGCCAGTAGAGCCTTTTCTCTCTTGTCCTGAGGAGCCCAGAACAGACACAGCACTCCAGATGTGGCCTCACCAGGGCTGAGGAGAGGGGCAGGATCAGCTGTCCCAACCTGCTGGCAATGCCCTTCCTAAAGCAGCCCAGGACACCATTGGCCTTCTTGGCCACCAGGGCACTGCTGGCCATGGACAGATGTTGTCCCCCAGGACCCCAGGCCCTTCTCTGCAGAGCTGCTTCCCAGCAGGTCAGCCCCCAGCTGGGCTGGTGCACGCATTTTTCCTCCCTAGGTCCAGGACCCAGCATTTGCCTTTGTTGAATTTGTACATAGTTGCACAAATGTGTGTATGTGTATATATGTATTTTTTTCCTCTTTTTTTGTATGTGACACTGCATATAATATCCATAGAATCACCAGATCATAGATCATAGATAGAAATCTTTAAAGCCCATCTAGCCCAATCCCCCTGCACTAAGCAGGAACATATTCATCTAGGTCAGACTGCTCACGTTCAGTTTTGTTTCTAGTGATGGGGCACTTCTCTGCACAACCTCTTCCAGTGTTTTACCATCCTCGTTATAAAAAACTCTTCCATATATTTAGTATGGATGTTCTGAATCAATGGTGGAAATCCTTAACATTAGTTATATTTGTAAAACAGAAATTGATCAGGTAGTAGTGAACCAGCCTTTAAAAAAATCTCTAGCTATCAGTCTGGAAATCAATTCAAAGTTAAGGAGAGTCTGTATATACCTGAGTTTGAGCCAAAATATTCAACTACATACCCATCCATATGGATATACATATCCACCTACACACATCTATACATATATATACGTGTACATATTGATCAAAACAGGTAAAATTGTCTCATGATGATATAATACCATTCTGACACATATCTCTGCTCAGAAAACTGTGTTCGTGCTTTCTGAAAATAGTACATAAAATCTATTTTGCTTTCCTTACAGGTATTTCTAAATACTTTACTTGTGCTCCTGAAGCCTCATTTAAGTGACTACATATAATATATGTTCTTATTTCTAGAATCAGAATCCAGAACTGTGGATGAAAACTAGTGATTGCAGCTCTGCAACTTCTGGCAGCTGAATGCTCACACAATTCATTGGTATAACAGAGATCTTTAAAAAAATATTAAATTTTACTCTCTCCTGAACTCTTCCTCAACTTTTTACAAAAAAGAAAACAATTATTGGAGAAGTCCAACTTGATGAAAATGACCAAGTGTCATTTCAATGTATGAAGCAGAGGAGAATATGCCTCACCCACTGAGCTGTCTGTGCCACAGCTGGCTGTGGGCACTTGGGATTTCCCCACCCACAAAAGAACATTTCAAAACTGTACTGTGAGTTAATCACTACTGCTGTGAGTTATTAATAATAATATAATAATATTATTAATAATATTCTGGAGGATATCCAATAATATTATGTTTGCTAAAGTGACTGAGGTGATTCTTTTCTACTGAATTTCAGGAAGAAATTTCTGACTTGTGCTTAAGGGAGGAATTGTGGGAATGCACTGGAGGTACTCTTACTATTTGAGTGATTTATCCCTTTCCTTAATGAAAAATCTATGAGCTGCTGGCTTGCATGGGAATGGTGTCTTGACTATTATCTTCATACATATTCAAGCAACCCAACACTAAGAAATTAATTCTTTACTGAAGATAGATTAAAATATTTTACTGAAGTGGTTTAGAAACTCAAGTTATTTGATTCACACTTCAGAGTAAGCTATGTTCAACAAATGAAAAATTGGAATTAGCTTACCCTTCATTTAGATGATGCCATTTCCTCACTCTTTGCACCCTATCTGGACAAACCTTACATGTTGCATTCCACATGAAACATATGGTATTTTCAAGCAGGTAACTTCTGCTACTGCTAGAAATACTCCACAGTTAAGACTCCCCTTTCTGTACACTATGCACCATCTATTATTTAAAGACTCTCTCTTAGGACAGTGTTCTGCAATAGTCAATGGAGAATACAATTGGAAATGAAGACCATTTTGTACATTTTGATAGGGCAATGTAAAAGGAGACAATAGCATGAGTACAAATATTTGTTTTTAGATTTGCTTTCCTGTGACAGATTATTCATCCACGGTTTTTAATAAGAAAAAATAAAGAAAAGGGATAATACCTTTGCTGCAATAACCTTTCTAGAATCATGATTTTTTTTTCTAGTATTTATATTTATATTGTTTAGTTGCTTTTATTTTACACCACCTCAAAGATTTTACCCTTAGTTGTGTGCATTATATCTATGCATATGTTTCCATAGGAACTAGAACAAATGCTTTCTCAGGCAATGTATAACTGAATGTAAAAAAAAAAAAAAAAGTAAAAAGAAACAAAAATAAACTGAAGCAGTATGTAGATGTAATTTAAATAGTGTAACATCCCTGCAGTATTTCTTCCTTTATTAAATGCTTCAGAATTCATTGTATTAGTTTAGTGTAGGAATTAGCATGCATTTTCAGGTAATTCACACACTAAGGCTAAAGATAAATAAAGAGGACAAAAATAGGACTGCAGACCATACAGTGTTGTTAAACCATGAAGTGTTGTTAGAACAGAGGTTTATCCTTTAGATTGCCACTACAGAAGAAAGTGGAGTCAGGTATAAGCAGGGTAGTAAACAGAAGAGTCTGCATCGAATCAACTAAGTCCACCTGGACAGACCTCTAGGGTCTACAGAAACTGCAACTTGACATTTGTCTCAATTAAAAGTCTGGTGGGGTTTTCCTGGGCCACAAGCTGAACTGAGGAAGTCCCCTGGATGTGTCTGGTGACATTTCTGGTCACACCACAGCCCTTCCTTCAGTTCATGGTAGGTGTCTGCAAGATGATGACAGAGGCTGCTAGCAGGGAATGAGCCACACTGACATGTGGCAGCACCTCAGTGCAAGGAGCAGCAGGAACCATCTGTGGCATTGGCTGGACTCCCTGGCTTTCCAGATGTCACAGACCACCTTTGAGGACACCTCATCTCTGCAGAGAGAAAACTGTTCAGTTGAACTACAGAATACATCTGGTTATGAATCCACTACTATTCTGTGCCTAGAAATATGTATACTAGCAAAAATACCTGGTTCTGCTGTTTTTCCAAAAACAGGTGAATCAAATTTCTGGGGTTTTGGGTTTCTTGTTCAGATGAACAGAAAGATGCAAACTGCTTTCAAGCCTTCCAAAAATACTGGTAGTCACTCCCATTTTCCAAAAATGCTAAAGTCAGGAGAATGCTGTCAATGTGGCAGCTTATAGTGCTGTTTCACTGCCAAGCAGTAAAACTTACTATAATTTTAAAAGTCTGTGTCAAACATACTCATCCACTGGACAGGAACAACACATTTTGTTTCAAGTCATTATGTTTTAAAGGTGAGAGTAGTGAGTGTTAAAGCCCGGTGATGACCTGTGCTGCTGTTTGACAAGATTTGTTAAGTCCTCATCTTCAAGAAGATAATTTAAGACAGTTGTTGACTAGGGATGTTTGATTCTTGTATTGCCCAACAGAAGAGTACTGCAGAATCCTCCTACTTGGTGATTCTTGATATTAAACATTTTATCACAAAAAATTCTCTTCTCAGAAGGTAAATGGACTCAATGGCATGTACAATTGCAATTAATGTAAAGGTAGTAGTAGTGGGTTCCCAAAATCTCCTTAGTTAAGGAAACTTGGATACTTATATATAAAGGTAATAAAATATTTTTAATATTAGCTATTACTAGCTAGTTCTTTATTCACTTTGCAAAAATATAGCCTATTTATAAGAAATTTATCACTGCTGGACCTCCTATGTAACTATAAATATTAAATTAAATATGATATAAAATTCTTTCTCTCTTGTTTGATTACTGACAACAGATGCTCAATGGCGTGTATGAATGTAATGCCATGTGTCAGATAAGGCAATGCAGTAGATTTTCAGAGGAAATAATAATGTATCTCGCTTTACTTAATATCTTTCTAATGATAGCATATGGAGAGTCATATTGGTACCACAATATGGATAAATTTGTAATTTGTAAAAACAAATTCATCTTCCTCTCTTCTGAAAGTACAGTTGAGCTCTGAACACGACTAACATAGAGGATAGACAAAAAGACAATCCTTTTTTTCTTCATTAGTTTTGTTCTTGTATTTTCATTTAGGGGATAAATCTTCATGGTGAATGGAAGCCCTTACCTTTATTTTTGCCCATGCACAAAAGAGGTTTAAATTTCATTGGATTTGCCTTTTGGCATTTCAGCCTCATTTTTGTAAAAATGCTGAAATCACAACTGTAGTTTTGTGGCAAATTTTCTCTGATTTCACTGCTATTTGCTTATGCAATTTGTTTCCAAATCAGTTTCCACTTCACAAAATCCAGTACAGTACAGAACCATCACTTCTGACGTGTGTCAGTGTCACATTTATGAACTGGTATTTAGCAGTAGTGCTATCAACTGTTTCTCAAAAAAGTCCAGAAACTATTTAGAAATTTAATCATAATTTTAGCAATGTATTTTGCCTAGTCTCCAGACTCCACTGAATTAAAACAGTAACTCTGACAAGGTGGAAATCAGTTTCTGAGTTCATTTTTAGGAGAAAATTATTCACAAACAGGATAGTGACAGGCTTTTATGATTACAAATTTCACACATTCTACTCCTTCAAAAGGGCTTATAAAGACTGATAGATCTACAAAGAAAGAAATGAAAAAAACGAAGGGAAGAGATATAAATAGACTTTTACATTAGGATGAATGATGGAAGGTGTTAACCCCACTACTGTAGTGTGCCTTTTATATGTTCCTTTTCTTTTTCATTCCTTTTGACCTGCTACCATCTTCCTTCGAAGTAAAAGTTAACTACAGTATGAAACGTAGGTAAGGTGAGCAATAGCTGGAAATAAATGTTTCCTCAAGCATTATTACTGTTCAGAAAAGTGTCCATCAGCTGAAATGTCAGGCTCAAAACCCATTTAAGCACTGCACAGAGGCTAAACAGGCAGCTATTATTAATTTTTAAGTCTGCCTGATGGGTTTTAGACCAAGAATTGGGGTTAACTCGATGCACTGAATATTGCAGAGTATATTTAATTAGGGAGGCTTTGACACGAAGATGGCTGAGGATTTATTCTGTGCAAACTACTGCTAAAATATGAAGGAATAGCTGCATCTACCTAAGAAAAAGATCTGCTGCATCATATTAAAATGCATAAAACTGGTCTTAGTTGCAGGTTTTCAGACTTTTATCCTAATGTAAACACTGTGTACTTTGAATCTGTTTCAAAGCCCCATTGTGCTTACATCTAGGATAATTTTCTGTCCATTATGCTGCAAGTTAGCAATGTGAATTTCTCCATAATAAGTCCTGTTCTTCACAGTTAATTATCAAACCAAACCATTTTCTCACTGTGCCTTAAATAGATGTTTCTTTACTCAAAACATATCTGTGGGATTCCAATGAAAGGGTTAACATTTGTCTATAATGTATTTATCTATAAGCATAGAGGGCTCTAAAACACGAATGGGCACTAAGACACAAAGTGAGATATTAAAGGGCTCTTTATTTGCTTTTGATCCAATTCAGAACCTTAGAAGGCAATAAAAAAGTAGCAAATCAGAAATTACTTCTTTCCCATGGTTGTAAAATCTCTTAGCTGCATCTATTACACTTCTTTGCTCCTCTTTTTCCTTCCTTTATTGCACCACTCTTGTCCCTGCCCCAGGCCATTCTCTGCCAACCAAAAAAACCTATTCACACAAGAGTATAGAAGATCAAGTGTAAAGATACAAGTGAAGTGGGAAATTTGTCCATTCCTAACAAAGGACATTGCACCATATTTTCCCAGGTAAGTGAGGTGATTTTCACTTGTAACAGAGGAACAAATGTCATTGACAGCTCTGAAAGATAAGCAGAAATTAAATGCAGACCCCTGAGCCATTTGAAGAGAATGGGAACTGGTTTAGTTCTACATACTGGATCACTTTAGCACTTGATGTGTTTTATTGGTTGATAAATACATTACCTATTCTCCATTCTCAGTGATTTAAATTTGCATCTATATCGTATGGCCCAAAACCCTCAAAAGAAAATTAGGTGGGCTCACCATCAGAGGAAAATGAATCAGCCCCCATCTCTTCTGAAATAGACATGATTTCAAAGTGAACAGAGCCCTTAACTTGACAAAAACCCTCTTGTGAGGCCTCGAATAGCAAACCACATATGTTCTGTAGCACACGATTGCAGTTTCCATGAACATGTATTCTTTGCTGGGAGTTTTGTCTTTCACATGCCTGAAACAGGGTTTGTGAAGCACACTATAAAGGGCTAAACAAACCCTATGGTAATATAACATATTTATGTGTTATATAACACACATACATAACATAGGTTATTTGTGTAAAAAGGGAAGGTTCTGTCTTTCCAGGTACAGATGCATCTGTGTTTGCATGTGGGTGTGCATGTGCACACAATGATTCTTCAAAGGCATTGTAGTTTCTGTTTTCCTCATCAGTCTGCAGGCCTGAAATTTCCAGCTATCCTTATGGAGCCCTGGCTACTGCTGTGGCTACTGCATCACTGCCATAAGGAAAGGAGTAGTGCCTGGATTTCCCCGAGCAAAGACTGTGTTTATACATCCCAAACTATACAGCCATCTGCGGTATCCTGTGTCACCAGTTCCTGCCTAACTGGCAGTTTTCAGCTTTCCCAGGAAGCATTTTCTGGACTTTTTCTCCTCAAGCCCTAAATTTGATGTTTCTTCTCCAAGTGTTCATATTTCTCCTTTACAACACCCATTTTTATCCAGGCTCCTTTTGCCTTTCCAATGTGCACAACATCCTTATGGCTCCTCAGCACTCAATTTTATCTGAGAATCTCTCTGATATATTTTCTTCCTAATAAAAACCTTTGAATGAAAGTGTTAAAATAGATTTGATACTAATGTCTGTTGCATTATGATGGAGAACTGAACATTGTACCGTTTGTAGCAATGGAAAAATATTTTGTTTATAGTCCTTCACACTGTTTTCAATGAAACAATCTGCTTTTCCATCACAGACATGGATTACTTAAATTATGTTTTCAATAAAATTTTCCAGGTATTATCAAATACTTTCCTACAAACTAGATTAATTTTTCCTATGATATCCACCCACTAGACCTATTCTGTGAAGAAACAAAACAACTGTGTAAATATTTATGAATAAAAGTTTATAAATAAGTATTTGGTTGCATGTTATTTATCCTATAACCATAAAATGCTATTGACATTTGTTCTTTTTTCCCCCCTAGAGAGAGCTATTTTACTGTTTACCTCCTTATAAATGAGAGGAAGTAATTTAAATGATCACATGCTGTCCTTTTTTTAAGTTTGTTCTTGTATTTGCTCCTCCACTCATCCGATATTTTTCCATTCTCTCTACTGCTTTCACCAATGGCCATCCTAATCATGTGGGTATGGTGACATCCTCAGGCAATTCTCACAACCACTTTTCACACAGCATCCTACCAAAATGTTCAGCATATTCAGATTTTTCTAATACTCTCTTAACGACTTTTTGAGTAATACTTTCTTAAGGTGTGCACATTTTCAAACCTTAGGAACAATATGAGTATCTATATAAGGGTTTTATTGACAAAAGCAAGTTAAGAATATGGGGCCAGCATTTTAAATACATGGCCTAGGTGCCTGTAAGCATTAATCAGGTTTACCTAATTACTGATCAGAGTGATGCTGCACACTGTAAATGGCTTGGTCTGTCCTCTCCATTAATTTTAAAGCTGTCCTTTGGAAAAAATAGATTAAGAGGCTTCAGAAGCTTTGATTCAAATGTAAATGTACATACATAAAGACATACATATATGTCTATATGGATGCAACATGGGTCACAGAATTTTTGTCACTGTGACTGTGGCTCATGTAAGAGGTTGACAAATCTCTATGAAGAAGTTCAGAAAGTGCAGGTTCAGAAGTCCTACCTCGGTAACTTGTTAGTACCTAAATAAGCATGTCTCTAGGCATAATTGGTTGTGTACACGAATGCCAGATTCTGCCATTTTTCAAGCTTTGGTCTTTGCCTTGGTAATTCAATACAAGACTGTCTCAGCCCAGGTACCTTGGTTCCAGAGATGGTGAGGTGTGTATCAGTACTTACAGCTGTCCTCCTCCTCCATGAAAATACTGATCACATAACAGGCATACACAAATCCAATCAGCTGTGTGAAAATAAGAGGAAAAAGCCATCGTTAGAACACATTGAACACTTATAAGGCCTTTAATACAGTGATATACACAGGTATCACAGCTAAATTTTAAAGATATTTACTTCTATTTCCTGCATTTACAAATTTCAGTGCATACGGTCACAAACAGCAAAATTAATTTCCTCTCTTTTGCTCACGTTGTATAACATATATTTTATAAATTTATATAAATATGCATTTTATAGTTTAAAATATTTTCCTAGTCCCACTGGGATCAGTATTGACGAATACTGCTACTGAGTAATACTGGTAGAAAACATCTGTACCCTGATGTTCAGCTATTATTTACATTTCTTTGTTCTTCAATACCTCTGGTCTCACGTGGCTTTTCCCACATGAATGGGGGCCCCCTATGCACCTCACATACTTACTAAAATGCTAAAATATTTATTGACTGCTACAGAATTAAGTCATAGTAACACTTTTATGGAAACCACAAGAAATGTCTTTTGGTGCTACATAAAGTGTCCCAGTGAAGAACTGTTAGGCAAAATTTTAAACTGATAGGTGAATTGTCATGATGTAGCTGAACACTAAAACTGGGTTATGATTCACTGACATCAGGAAACACCTTATTGGTAATTCAGGTTAGCTATGCAGGAAATGAACAGTATCATTTCCCCAAAGAACAACACCAGTCAAACCATGCCATTATTTTATCAGCAGCACCCACGAAAACATCCTCCTTAACCCAGATTTGCGTCACTTGTGCCACCAAGAGGAAGGGATTAAGATCTTTAGGATCAAGAAATAGAACTCTACTCACTCCTTATCCATATAGACAAAATGTTTTCTTATGACCATGACCAAAGATGAAGGAAATCCCATTGGGCAAGGAAACCTATTAAACTGCACAGCCAGACATGTCCCATCTTGAGAAAATATTATTTGTCCAGCTGTACACAATTCATGCTATCTGAAAGCCTTGAAAAGACTCTTCATAAGAGATTTCAAAAATAGCTGAGAGATTAGTTTTAAGAACACTCCTTTTCCTCTGGTCCATTCAAAAAATCTAATTAAAATAGTTATTCTAAGGATGTCACGGATCAACCATCTGAGAAAGAGGTAATTTAACAGTATCTAGACAGGTATAAACGCCTTCAGAAGCAGAGGAATCATTCCCATCTGCTTTCTCGTTGGGCTGCACGAGGAGCTTTACAAGCAGCTCCAAAAGCCTCTCTGCAGACAAAAAGCTTGTCCACACCAGGGAATTCAGGGAAGTTAAGATGAATTAACTGAAGCTGTGAAATCAATGCACATAAGATAAAGTACATTAAATCCCTGTGTGGCCTTCCCCGTTCAGAAATAAAGTGGCCCTAGTTCACTGCATCTTAATCCTTCTCCAAGGGATTAATCTTCCCATGGAGAATTAAGCCACAGTATGCTGAAGCTGGGCTACTTGTGAATGAGGGCTGTCACAGCACTGTGCCACAGTCCTGTCAGAGCTTCCTCTCCAGGGCATTCACCTCACTGGTGCTTTGACAAAGTGACTTTAATCCAACTTTTCTCTCATTCTGAGCAGACTGTGGTATCAGCAGCTTCCCTGACTGCTTTTTGTGTCCACTTTGATGCGTGGTTTTGCCACAGCCTCTCTCAGGTGAGCAGCACTTTGTTGCACTGATGCTCTGAGGCAGGTAAATGCAGCCCAGCTCTGGAGGTGGCTGGGATGGATCCATGCCCATCCCCGTGTTCCTGGTGCCACGGAGGCTGCAGCAGGATGGGACCCACAGACACAGCAGGGCTGGCTGGGTCACTGTGTGCTCACTTTACCTGCCGAGCATTGTGTGGCTGAATAGGAGCAGAGCAGCTCCTGCTGTTGATGACAATGGGATCATAGGGATCTGCTGCCAGCACAGCCAGCGCCAGCATTGGCTTACAGACTCCTTGACAGACCAAGCACATTTTTTCCCTAAACTTCACAGTTTAGAGCACCTTTCAGGCATGACAACTAAAACAATACAGTATAAAGGCTTCCAAGAGATCAAAAGACAAATCATACCTCAGATGCCGTGCTTGTGTCACCTGAAGACAACATATAATTTTAAAAATATTGCATTAGTACCGTGGAAAAAGCAGAAAAAGCAGTGATTTTTCATAACAGGATACCACCTATTTATTTACAATCTTTCCTGATCACTATTTGTGTTGTGCAATTTGACTACATAAGTCACTTGGGTTTGTTTATTTTTCCTAAACATGACTAAAATATTTTGAAGAGTAAAACTGCTGAACAAATAATGAACATGATAGAAATGAATTGCAGTACAGGCTGTGGATTAAGTGTTTGTGAAGGAAGATCAAATATTAGAATTATTTACTCTTTCCACATCCTGCATTTACTTTTTTGTAGCAGTAGTATTCTGTATTAAATTAACTTTTATAAACGCAATTCTTTCTTTATATGTTCATGTGTGCTCTATATCTTTGCGTATTGTATAAAACATATCTCTGTAAGTGCTTCCAGCAGGTTTCTCAAATGTCTAAGATGTTGGACAAGTGGATAAAGCACAGCAAAATTTCCACTCTAATGAGAAATAAATGACCTGACACAGAGAAAACAATAGGGAAAAGTGCTCAGAAAAGTCTTCCAGAAAATGTGGGTCATGACAAGCCTGAGTTTAACAGTCCTAAGAGCTTACATCTTTCTCTTTCAGCAGACCTTCTCCTTAATCTTCTCCCATTCTCTTAAATGTTTGAAACACACTTTGCCTAATCTATGACCTCCTTGCAAAATCAGCAGCCTTTCTCTAGTTCTCAGAAATATATTTCTTTATATTCCTCAGCATTAGAAATCACTGCTAGCTGTTGTATTTATGATGTATACTTGTTTAAAACAGCATTTAGCCCATCTGTTTCTTTATAAATACCAGGAAAAAAATATATATGTATATTCACCCTCTTCCAATTTCATGGTCATTTCAAGGGGAAAAAAAAATTGATAATCCAACAATATCTTTCTGTAGTTAAATGACAGAATGCATGTTTCTGAAAGAATAAAGCAACAAGGAGAAAAAAGAGCCCTTTAGCATCAATTGTCAGGTATTGCTGCTCAGGGGGTCAGCAGTGCTTGACTTGTAACTAACAATCAAGTAGTTATGGTTGGGCAACTGATATCTACAGCACCATTAACAAGAAGTGATAAAGTGGGAATACACCCTTTGACAGATGAGACCTGTTTCCAGGTCCTCAGAGTTACAGCCACCACTGTGTGAATGTTTTTTGTAAATGAATGAATTAAAACCTCTTATTTTATGTTATTGATGGACATGCTAATAAAATATTTATTCCAACAAATAACTTTTGGTATCTTGATTAACACAGCTGCTGTTTAATTAGTAGTGTTATGCTCATGTGAATCCATCTAATTGCCAATCTTGGTACTGGAAATGTTGGCTATGGGCCTGGCATCAAGTGATAGACTTAAACATGTGTTCCCTGATAACTAAAGCAAATATGACACATATGAGCTGGGAGAGTCTTAATTTGGTCATCCTGAGTTTCAGTAATAATTCAAAGGTACCAATGAAGTGGTTGGAAGAGGATGTCCAAAGTATCAAAGATCACTAGCACCTGAAAGTATAAATAGGAGCCTCTGGCCTGATCCAGAGAGAAATACAGATGGCCAGGAGCCTTGTCTTGACAACACTGAGCTCAAGGCATGAAAACCTTCTGGGATCCCTGCATTGTACAACACTGCCTGTCTGACCTGGAGAGCCCAGTCTAGTTAAGTGTCTCAGAAGACACCTGTCAGTGATATTCTGCAGAAAATCAGGATTTAATTGTGGGTAGAGGCTGCTGTCCCCAGCCTTCATCCATCTACACAGTGGTTAGGGTACATACCTTTTTCTAGAGAGAATAAGCAATACATAAAATACTCAGCTATTTCAGGGAACCACAGAACGGTTTAGGTTCAAAACTCTTCTGCTTCAACCTCCCTGCCGTGGGCAGGAACATCTTTCACCACATCAAGTTTCTCAAATTTCATCCAGCCTGTCCTTGAACACTTTCAGGTATGAGGCATCCACAGTTGCTCTAGGCAACCTATTCAAGTGCCTCATCATTCTCATTGTGAAAAATGTCTTCCTTATGTTCAATCTTGATCTATGCTCTTTCAACTTACAACTCTTACCCTTCGGCCTCTCACCACAGACCACGGTAAAAAGCCTCTTTCCATCTTTCTTAAAAGACCCCTTCATAAATTGAAAGGCCAAAATAAAGTTTAAATAGCTCCAACTCTCTCAGCCCTCCAAATATTCTCATGGCCCTCCAAGTGGAGTATCATGAAAGCAGAGTAGAGAGGTAGAATCACCTCCCTTGACCTGCTGGCCACACTTCTTGTGATGCAGTCAAGGGTACAATTGGCTTTCAGGACTGCAAGTGTATTCTGCTGACTCACATTAAGTTTGTCACCTACCATGATCCCCAAGTTCTTCTCAGCAGGAAGCCTGCTGAGAAGAATCCACAAAGGGATTTCTTATTAGTGGAACATGGGTACATTGATATGATGCTATTATCAAGGCTTTTGATGCATAATATATTTTCTGCTGATATCCTTTGGTAGAAATAAAATAGTAGTGGTCTCTGTTATTTTTCTCCCGTGCAGGCAGCAGAGTCTCAAGAGGACCTTAATGCTTTAGTCTAACTAAAATCTCCAGGCTTAAGCTATGGACATCTGCATGAAAAGTAAATGCTTAGTTTAATAGAAGTGAAAATAGATTATATAATTGTCCATCATTAAACTGAGAGAAACTATTAAAACATGTAAGAAATTAAAAACCTAATCATTTAAGCAAATATATGCTGTGAGATATAATTACTTTAATAAATGAATATTACTAGAATATATCCTATTAAAAATAAGAATCAAACTGAGTGCAAAAATGTATGTTTACTTGCTAATTAATGTATTTTAATAGTTACTACTTAATGTGGATTAACCTTTCCTTAGGAAAGCAAGGACAAATGTAAAATAAAACTAGAGTGATGATTTAAATCAAGGCTATTTTATGCAGACTGAAACACTTTTTATTAAAATTGATGATTTGGATAATTTTGATAAAAATTTTCCTGCTTTGCTTTGTCACCATCAGCTGTGGCCTTTAAATACACTCTCTCAGTATGAGACTACTTTTGTATCAGCTTCACATACTGCAGTTCCACTGGTTCAAAGTAGATATGTGAGTCTTCCCTCAGTATTTAGGAATATATGAAGCAGTGCCTTGGGCTATCAGGTTAATCTTCAAGGTCAGGTGTACAACAGGTCATTTACCACTGAGCAACTACACAGAGTTTTGCAGAGATCTTGTTGCAACAATATGGAACCATCCACACCGACAAAATAAATGTACAGTACTCTTGGCTTCAAGAGGATGTGTGTAATATTGTAGCTAAACTAGGTTTGGAAGATTTCTCCAATCAAAATGGAAACTGTGCTTCACACTCTTCCTTGTACACATCCAGTCCAGCCAGATTGTCATCTCACTGAATATGGCTTTTTCTTGACTTCTTTTTTGCCAATGAGAACTGAAAATCATTATTTTTTATTTATCTCTGAGGTTCTTCAAAACTGTAACTTTACAAACAATTCCTTTTCTTCTGCAAGGTCCTTCACTATATCCAATTTCCCACAAGGACTTAAGAAGTATGAAAGGAGAAGAAACTTTAGAGATGGAATCTTTATCCATAAAAAATTTTTAGGATAAAAAGCTTGACAAGATGTCTTAAATTTAACTTATAAAATGGAAACTGTGTAGCAAGAGTGAATTTACTGAGTAAAAAGGTAAAAATGCATTAAATTACAAAGCATCCTGACTATTACTGTCTCCTGATTAGCATTTTCAGAAGAGCTAACAACTACTGAGGAAAAGTTGAAACATGAGTTGTTAATCTTCTTAGCTACCTACTTGCCACTAACACTTTTATTACTCTGCAGAGAGGACCATAAAGCCCTTTTCCTCCATTAAAGACTAGCAAAGTGCTAAATCAGAATGGGAGATACACAAGGGAAACAGGATATTACCCCAGTATCTGTGTGTATACACGATTCAGCAAGATAGAAATATGACTGAGATTATCAGGCACAAAGAAATCATAATTTACATATTTCAAGACAATGACAAAAGAAAGCAGTATATAGCTGGAGCATAATAATAACCATTTACTACTATAGTGTATAGCTATCCAATTACATGACTCTATACAATTATGCACTGTATCTGCTTGATTATAAACATGTTACTAGAAATATATTGTAAAACTGTATCCTTACAGATAATTCCAAAACTGAATGCAATTTTTTGAATTAAAGAACAGACAGTCTCAAGGGTACATCTGCATTTTCCAGAATCATGTGATGAAGTGCATAACATTTTATACTGGTAGCAGGGGGAGGCTCAACCTGAAAGTACTTAGAAATATAAAACCATAAAAGCACACAAACAACTGCAAAAATGTCCTGAAATCATAGCAGGAAAAGGTAGCAGAAACAGCTGAAGTACCTTATGTTGTCTGATTTTTTTTTTTTTCCTCTCCTTCATCTTCCTAAAATCTATTTGATTTGAGTCGAATAAAATTCAGGCTGTAGGGGTATTGTCTACCAACTTAACCAGCACAGAGCTGATCTGGTTCAGCTGTGCCATTTGCACCTGTAGTGGAGAGCTCCTAGAGACTACAACTCTGATAGCCCTTAAAATGTGCTAAGGACTCTAAAAATGGGTGACAGGAGCTTGCAGGTATTTTGCTGTATATTTACCATGGAGAAGCAATTGAGCAGATACTAAAATGTCTGTTCTTAAAATAGAGACATTTAAAATAGAGGTTTTTGTTGGCTAATACTGCAGGAGACAATTCCTCTTGACTACCACCTAGCTAGCACTGGGAGCCCAGCAGAATGCTCGAAAAGACTACCACACCTGTTAGCTTTTTGAAGTTCTACCCTGTATTTGCTGTTCCCAAGTCCTTGTTCCCACCGTGTCTCTGGCTTCAAATTAAAAATTGTATTGACAATCTAATTTTCCCAGGCCAAGATCAGAAACTTTGTTGCCTGCACTCGGTCTGGGAATTTATTTCTCCAGCAGCATAAATGTATAATTATCCCTGTTATCCAGGGATATATGTTATCCTTGTTATTGCTCAAAACTTTACCAGTTAAGAGAGAAGACGGATGCATTATATGGCCAAGATGTGTCCCAGCTTTGTTAGGGCTGAGAGTAAGAAGAGAAAACTTAGTGTGTTTCTCTCCCCTCTTGCTCTTTAGCTTAGCTATGGGTTATTTTCCTCCTTTGTTTTTGCTGCAAGTCCTTAGAAGTAATATTTTGTGTTCTGAGATCTGAAAGGTGGAGGATTTGGAACAAACTGTGGAATCTAATCTTGTGTGTAATTCTGTAGGTCACAGGATTTCACCTAGGTACTCTGTTAACACTACGATAATGCCAGAGCAACCCCCACATACTAGGCTGGGGTGCTGGTGCTCCAAGATGAGCTATGGCTACAGAAGTGATTTGGGAACCTTTGCCCTTTACTCAGAGAAGAGATCAGAAATAAACACCAAGCATTAATTCTTATCTATTTCTTTGTCTACTGTGTGACAGAGATCGAAATTTCTTATTTGGAATGAAAAGGAAGTCTCAATATGTAAAAACACTGAACATAGTATTTAAACATGACTAGTCAGAACAGTGTTTTATCTTGAAATATATTAATTGCTTATTAATGATACAACTGGATATAGTGAAAGCCAAAAGTGTAAAATAAAGCCAACCTTAAATGTTGAAAGTTTAAGAGCAAAACCAACAGAAGGTGAAGTGGATGAGGATGGTAAGAAGGAAGAGAAAGGAGATCTACATCTGAGCAGATTCCAGACAAAATCACCAAAAAAGAACCTGATAAACAAGTGAGACTCTAGATCTAGCTTTTCTCCAGTGCGTAAAGAAAACAAAAATCTTCCTAAGAAGAGTCAAAGTTCTCATATTTAATTTAATGACTAATTAGTTTGTCAGCTGAATATCAGGAACTGAGAAAACATTTTACATCTAATTTTACAATAAGCAGGCTAAAAGATGACCTTCCCTCATATCTGCCAAACTGACTTTGTGTTACTTGTTTTTATATTTTCTAAATACCTGCTTTTATTTGCTTTCACCTTTACTTATCAGTGTTAAGGATAATTTCAGAGCTACTTGCAGATCATACTATATCCCACATCTTTTGATATAACAAAGAAATTCAGGTTTGATGGTGTCTTGTAATCCAAAGCATTTCCTAAAGTACTCATCAGGTCATGACTTTACCTCCACCTAAGCTGCACTGTACCACTGGTAATGAAATCAGAAGAAAAAATGAAAGAAATGTCTGCCAGTGACTAAAGCCGATGTAAATCTCTTTGGCTTGTGACAAGGTATTTGGGAAAGTTTTTGAATCCCAGGGAAACCGATTATGCATGTAAGGGGTACAAAAGCAAACTGCTTTCAGAACAGAAGAATATTGCAAATCTTAGCCATTTTTTATGCTAATATTCCTTTTAAATTTTTAATTTTTTTTTCCACTGCTTATACTGCAACTATGAAAAATGTTCTTTGTTGATAGAATGCCAAAAGATACTTTTTCCCTCCTTATAAGATCTGAAGGCACATAATGAGAGTATTATTTCCACTTACTTCTTACAACAGACACAGAGAATATATTTTCATTTCAACAATGCATTGAAATCTGTAAGAATGACTTCTTTTCTACTGAATCATTTCTTTCCCTTCATGCACAATATAGATACATCCATGAAACAATTCTTTTACCATGAGGCAGTGTCCATTTAAAGACAAACAAACTGTGACATGGAAACAAAAATATCTAGTTCAAGATTTCAGTGAACTATGACAGTCTTATCCCCACTATTAGCTAAGCACCTTTATAGATATGTCTTAAATACCTGAGTAATAACAGCTAAGACTGAGCATAATGTTATTCTGGCTCCTGTTAATCCATAACGATGGCCTAAAAATTACATGAAAACAATTGCAAAGCTTTTGGTAACAACAGTTATGCCACAGCAGAAAGTCGAGGGAGGTGATTTTCTCCCTCTGTTCTTGCAAAACCCCACCTGGAGAGCTGTGCCCAGCTCTGGGACCCCCAACATAGGGACATGGACCTGCTGGAGTGAAGCCAGGGGGGCCATGAAGATGGTCAGAGCCTCTTCTATGAGGACAGGTTGAAACAGCTGGGGCTATTCAGCCTGGAAAAGAGGAGGCCCTGGGGAGACATTAGAGCACCTTCCAGCACCTGAAGGCTGGATGCAGAAGAAAGATGCAGAGGGACTTTTCAGAGGTGATAGGACAGGGGGCCTGTGTGACAGTGCTGAGGCAGGGGAACAGCTTGCCTAGAGGAGAAGTTGTGGATGGAAGTGTTCAAGGCCAGGCTGGATGGAGCTTTGAGCCACCTGGTCTAGCAGGAGGTGTCCATGCCCATGGCAGGGGTTGTTGAATCTGATGATCTTTAGGGTCCCTTCTAATCCAAACAATTCTACAATACCACAGCAGAGAATAACAGAAAAATAAAAAATAACCCAAAAAGATAGACCCAAATCCATTATATCATCTCATGCAGGAACTTCTGTATGATCCAATGAATGGAAATTAAGAATTTAACCTCTACCCTTACCAGCCTGCTCATACTATTGACCCAAGTGGAACCTTCTGACGACTTGCAGGAGTGGCTGACACAGAAATGCACCTCAGAAGTAATCTCCAAATTACATGCAGTAGCTTAGACTGGCCACTAATTCACATCACACAGAAATACAAGCTTTGAATAATAACCAAAAGCTGGTTAAAATTCACAAGAGTGTAGAAATTCATATAAGGTAGCATGAATGAGCACAGGTTGTCTGAAAACTTACTTATAATATGGTTTGCGGGGCAGAAAAGTAGCATTCAGTATTTCATTCTGTGGGTATCAATTCCAAAATATTTTTGGACATTGCATATTTCAGTGTTCTTTCTCTATTACTATTTTGTTTAATATATGCAAGGAAAATCACACCAAAAAAAAACCCTTCTCTGTCCACCAGAGTTGGACTTTTTTTGCCTTTTTGTGTATGTTTGTTGAAATACTAGGGTGATGAACAATAGCAGATGACAGATAGAAAAGGTGGCAATACAATGGTCTTTCTTGATCATCCCTTTGTTTTTTCCTAATCAATTTCCATCTAATAGCATATTTAGTAGATGATCTACCCCGCATGTGCTTTTGCTTGTGTATGAATATGCCATATTTAAACTACAGAACAAATGAGCCACAGTTGAACTGGGTTTTTTGTCTTTGGAAGGAACAATACTAAAATTAGAAACATGGCAGAATTTATGTGCTTGGCAGCTAATATAGCAGCCTCTTCACTCAGCACAAACTGTAATTATTCAATATGAGGACATGGGGACAAACATGACAGAATGGTGTAGGATGAAAGATGGTGGAATGGGAAAACTATGTCCTTCTTTGATCCTTCCCACTGTAGTTCTTACTATGGATAACATTGTTTAATTTGTTCAAGCTGCTACCTGAATGTGCAGAGGGACGTAAATAAACACACACACCCACACCCACACACGTCCTTATAATCCTCTGTGGAGTGGTCTGCTGTGATATGTGAGAAACAAGCATACCATAAAAGCTGCAATGTTATCAGTTTGCTCAGGTATTCCCAGTTAAACTGTGTGCTAAAAGGCTTTTGTGCTGGATTCCCACTGGACAGAAAAGCTATCAAGGATGGCAGTGAAGCTTTGCTTTCTATCAGTGCCTAATGAATTTCCAAAGCCGCTTCTCCCATCATGTCTGACCCTGTGTGATCTCTTATATCACATGTCCCTGGCACAGTTTATTTGATTGCAGTAGATGATCCCTGTATATATGTTGTGGCTTCAGGTCCTGTTCACTCCTCTTTCTTACCAGCAGCTTTCACTTCACACTGCACCCCACTGCTCCCTTGCCTTCCTCTGGGTCTGATTCTGAAGCCTGAAGCCCAGGGTGCATCCCAAAGCATATTTCCTTTCCAAGGTATCTAAGCTCAGCCTGTAATCAGGCAGATGCAAATACACAAGCTACACTGGAGCCATTCTAGAAAGGACTTTACTCTCACTATCAGTACAAAACTACCACAAACATCCCTTCATGGTCAATGGGTCCCCACATTTCCCACATTTTGGGTATATGGGAGGCATTTTCTTGTCTTGCCCCAGAGCCAAGTGTCAGGACGTTTTAGGATATGGGAGGTAGATTTGGTTCTAACTCCTGCCATGAGGCTACTCCTGCAAAGAAATGCAAATGCAGCAAGAGAATCTGCACCTGGCAAAAGTAACTGCTGCACTGAGTATGTCCTGACTGGAGGCAGGTTTCACCTGGAAGTGTCTTTGGACTCCCTGACTCTGGCTCATCTAGCCTGAGCTGCTGGTTACAGCAGATAGTTTCTTTCTGGGAAACAAGCTCAGATTTAATCTAGGACAGAGGTGATGATGCTTATTCGTGTTGTGTTCCAGCATGAAGAGGGACTCTGAATTACCCAGCCTGAAGGAGATTATGTCAGGCAAAGAAAATATTAACCTACTTCTCCACCTTCTCCTTGAATCCAGAACTGGGATGGATCTTTGCCAAGAAATCTTCCTCTGTACATGAGGGACACCAGAGCCTCAAGAGCATGTCCTTAGTCCTTGGAAGAAACCTTATTATACATGGGGAAAGCTGAAGGTATCACCAAAACAGGCACCTTTAGACACCTGGAGTGTGTTTCTAGGGTTCCTGCGCTCTTGGACAGAATATTTGAACTCTCTTTCTTTTCTTCCTTTCAGGTACAAATAAGTTCAAGCCTAGCAAACCATGCTGTGCAACTCAGACTAGCTGAATAAATACCTGGGAGGTTAGACTTTATGTCACTCTTTCCCCTGCTGAAAAAATTCCCTCATATTGTGTGAAGAAGTAGAGCTAGCTCATTTAAAGGAAACTCAGGTAGGTCTATTTTAATGGCAACTCTCTCAGTTCTTTGAAATGTCAACTTTTACAAAAGCCAGTTTAGACCAAAAGGAAAATAAAAGAGAGGCAGTCTTGCTTCTGTAATAAGAAAATTGGCACAAACTGTAATTATTCAATATGAGGACATGGGGATAAACATGAGAGAATGGTGTAGAATGAAAAATTATGGAAAGGGAAAGCCATGTCCCACATTAAAGCCCTTTGGGGGATAATTCAATTGATACAGAACATTTACACCTCCAGAAATTTCTTTGACCAGATCCCTAACCACAGCTTCTCAATAATTACATGCTGTCATGGCATAAAAACTGCTCATCTCTTAACCTCATAGATGAGAATAAAATAGGACTGGGCTATTTCAAATGGAAGAGACCTACAAGGATCATCTAGCCCAAGTGCCTGAGCATTTCACTTCTGACCAAAGGCTAAAGCATATTGTTAGGGGTATTGTCCAAATGCCTCTTGCACACTGACAGACTGTGGGCATTGCCCAGCCCTTCAGGGAGCCTGTTCCAGTGTTGCACTACTTTCATAGTCAATAAATGCTTCCTAATGTCAAGTCTAAACCTTCCCTGGTGCAGATTTGAACCACTCCCACGTGTCCTATCACAGGATGTCAAAACTGAAGAAAAGATCAGCACCTGCCTGTACATTTGCTCTCCTCAAAAAGCTGGAGAGAGTAGTGAGGTCATCCCTCATCCTCCTTCTCTTCAAACAAGCTGAATGTCCTCAGCTGCTCCTCACAGGATGTGTTCCAGCCCTTTCACCAGCTTTGCTGCCCTCCTCTGTGTGCATCCAAGGACATTCACATCCTTCTTAAACCATGGGGCCCAGAACTGCCCCACAGCACTCCAGGTGGGGCCACATAGATGCAAAACACAATGGTATTGATGCCTTAAGTTTTAGCTTTTATATTTTTCAGATTCTCTGCTGCCTGGTATGTAACTCGGAAACGTCATATTAGGTGTTAATAAGTTCTCTTCATAGGGTAGTTAGACAAAACAATCCCTTCCCAGATAGAGAATAAAGGACAAAAGTTACCCAAAAAGCATAAACAACAGCAAGGGAAAAGGGGCAAGTCAAGGTGATGATACTTCATAACCTGAAGCTGTAATTGGACAATTAACCTCAATATGTACATGGACCAAAACTTATAAAAGTGTAAAAACTTGTGACTGGATCCATCTTGGATCCATCCTGGATGTAGCCCAGGTTCTTTTACTGCCCAAGGTGCACCCTTTCAAGGCCTTTTAATAAATACCTATTTTATCCTTTTAACTCTCTTAACTGTCTGTGTTCCAGATCAGCCTCTCTGGGCATCAGTATAATCACCTCTTTTGACTGGCCTGTGATGCTGTACTTGATGCACCCAAGGGTGGAGTTTCCCCTCTCGGCTGCCAGGGCACACTGCTGACTCTTCCTGAGCCTGCTGCCAACCAGCACCCCAACAAGTATAGGGATAGATAAACCATGTATGATTTACACAATGCAGCAAAGCAAAGCAAAAGTTCACTGCAAAATGTTGTAGATGGATCTCATGGCACTGAGTGACTGGGTGATAAAATCAGAGCTGAAATTCTATGTCAATAAATGCAAAGTAATGCATGTAAGGAAAACCAGCTGTAACTACACATATAGAGTAATAGGCTCTAAATTTGATGTTAGCTCTCAGGAAACTTGTGAATAGTTCATTATAAACCTCAGCTCAATGCTCAGTGGCAGGCAGAAAGGAGAATCAAATAGTAGAAAAGCAATAGAAAAGAAAGTAGAATACATCATTATGCCACCATACAAATCCCTTGTGTCCTGCAACCTCAATGCTCTACACAGTTCTTTCACCTCATCTCAGACAGAAAGTGGTTGAATCAGAACAATTACAGAGAAAGGTGTCAAAGATAATCAAAGATATGGGTGGATTTAGAAAAGGGAGAGATTAGACAAATTCACCTTTGGAAAGGCAACAATTAATGACAGAATCATAGAAAAAATAAAATCATGAATGGCTTGGAACTGATAAATACAAAATAATTAATCATTTTTTTCATTATACGAGGACAATGAAAAATCAAATTATCAGATCACAGACTAAGGTGTTGCCTGTCATCATAAACTGAAGAAAGGACACTTTCCCACTTTCCACACAAATCAGAAATAAACTGTGGAACCCAATGTTCCCAATGTCTCCCAATGCTGGAGACATCAGTCCTATGGGTAGATCAAAAGCTGTTCTTTTCAAGGAAAAATGTCCATCAAAGGCTATGAGACATCAGAATTCCTGTATGATAGGGAAGTCCCAGCCAATATAGCCAGGAGTTGTTAAGCCCTCATCTTTGCTGCATTGAACATGTCAATTTATTACCATTTACATTTGCTAAATTCAGCTGTAAAGTTCATAGTTGGAAAATTAGGGGCATGGAAATCTAATGCACACAATGGGAAAGAGATTAAAATATTAACTCTAGGCTTAATGTATACATTATCATTGCAGCCCAGTATTTGTTGAATTGAAATGAATAAATTGAAGTCCCTTAGAATCAGGTTTTGAACTTCATATGTGATGGTTTAGTTAGGTATGCTGCCTATTCTAGATGAACGGGAAGATGTGATGTTGATGCTTCCACATAAAATATTGAGAATAGATATGAGTGATGATCAGCTATATGTTAGATATCTAGGATTACTCTCAGCAGTTCATAATTAAAATTTCCTTGCAGCCTCATTCATTGTGAAAAAAATGGGGTGTGATTGGAGCTGGGCCAGGAAAACTTTTTTTGTTTAATTAAGACTAAATTGGCTATTGCAAAATGTCAAAATACTTTATAGATTTCATTCTGAAGTCTTTAAAAAGTCACATTAATCAGGCAGTCTTTGCAGTAATGAAAAAATTAATACTTAAGAGCAAAAACAAGTGCAAGGAAAAAAAAAAGACCTCTCAAATGAAAAGAATTATGTGTTACATTAATTGTTACATTTCTAAAACACTACTCAGCTCACTGTGGGACCCATTTTCACAACCATCTCTAAAACTGATGTCAGTCTGGCAAGTACCAACCTATGAGCTCTTCCTATTTTTCAGATTTTTCATCCATTGTCAGCTTGGTAAATGTGTTTCACTGTAGCAAGGCTTTTGATGCTGTCTCCCACAACATCCTCACAGGTAAGCTCAGGAAGAGTGGGTCAGATGAAGGGACACACAGGTGTGAGTGTGAATGTGAATGGCTGAGTTCAGAGGGTTCTGATCAGCAGAGCAGGGTCCAGTTGCAGCCCTGTAGTCACTGCATTCCCCAGGGATCAGTACTGACTCCACTCTTACTTTGTTTATCAATGACCTGGAAGAAAGGGTAGAGCATACCCTTCAGTTTGTCAAATTCTTATATAGCTTTTTATAACTATTAAACTTAGCAATTTGGGGAACCCAGTGCAAACCTAATAGCTGGGGTTTTTTTGCAAATTTTAATATTCTTAGATAAATCTCGTTATTTGTTTCAGAACACAGTCATTTTGTCTTATGTACGGCTTCTCTAAAAATCTGCATTACTGTGAAGAAAAAAATGAAGTATTTCTTACGTTTCTTTAGAGGTAAGAAGTGCTACTACAAAAACTTTAGATTTTGTATGATCTTACTCACTTTCATGAAGAAAGTCCTAAGAGAGGGATGAGATTTCCTTTTGATGTTGTAATACATAAACCAAATAATATCTGTAAGAAATAACATTGAATGGGAAAACAGATTGCACTATAGCAGCCCTAAACCACTAGAGATGACAATTCTGGGAGGAGAATAGTGGAACAAGGATATATTAAACACCGAGGAACCAGACTGCAGTGACCTGAGATGTAATATAGCTTCCAGGGGCAAAGATGTCTATGAAAAAGAAAAGTTCAGGAAAGTGATCAGACTGACTGGAAGAACACACACTGAACAAGTACAAACTTTCCCAAGCAGAAACATAGAAAATTATGGATTTGGCTCAATAATGGTCTTCTGGATGACCTGCACACAGATTAGCAGAGAAAAATATAAAATAACACCAGAAGTGTATAGGATGAGTTCAGAAAGGTCAAGACAAGATATAACTAAAAAGAGAATAAAGCATAATAAAAAAATAGTCAGTTGCACAAACTTATAAAGGGCAAGCTCAAGTAATGAGCTGTCACAGTCCTCAGTGATGCAACCCTGCCCGAGGCTGCAGGTTCATGTGGCAGCACTAATTATATTCCAGATGGAAACATCTCCTCCAGGACTGGAGATATGGGTATGAGAGGTGGATGTAAGGTTTGGCTATGTTCCATGGCATTGCCTTCAGGGGACTACACACCTTAAGGTGGCAAAAAACCCCAATGTCTTTTCTCTTTACTCCCTCCTTCAGCAGAAAGATTACCTGTGGTTGGTGAAGTAATGCAACTGACACTCATGAAAGACTCAGGTGAGAATAAGGAAGAGTATGTTACTGATCATCTGCCTAAAACAGAAAGCTGAAAAAATTCAGAGGTACTAGTTCTGGTAAATTCACCTCAAAGCATGTAGAAGTCTGGCTAAAGCAATCTCAAGCATGTTAGAAAATTTTTGTAACAATTTAATGAGAACAGGAGAGGCCGAAGATCAGAAAATCAAAGATTGTACCAATCTCATTACAAAGAGAGGAAAAAAGTAGGGAAAGAGAACACACAGAATTCTATCCCTAACTTCATTTACTATAAACTTCTTAAAAAAAAAAAAAAGAATCAAATTATTAGTTTGTAAATAAACATACTAGTACAAAGACAAGGTGCTAAGTACTGAATTATGTTGTATCAATCTACTCCTTCTTAGGAAATATGATGGGCTTTGTAGTTAGGCAAAGAGAATCAGATGCGACAAATCTTGATTTTAGTAAGCATTTTGACACTGCTTGACATTCCTATAAGCAAGCTATGAAAATATTGCTTGGACCAAAGTACTGTTGTATAGACTGAACAACTGGCTTGAAAACTGTGCTCAGAAATAGCTACTCATTGTCTTCCATCAAATCAAGAGACATCAAATTCATTGGGCTCTGTGGAATTCCACCTGGGCCTGGTGCTACTCAGCAGTTTCAGCAGTCACTGGGTTATCTGCAGAGACACCATACCTTTCACAATTCCAAATGGAGTAAGCTGGTAAGGAGTTGAAAACGTCATGATGGACAAGAACAGAATTAAAATAATATTGGCAAATGGACCATGGGTTTGGAGAAAAATATAGTCCAAGTGCGAATTACTGTACTTGAGTGGGAATAAGGAATAACCAACTACCTGAAAACAAAATAGGGTGAACACAGGCTACACAGCAGTTCCACAGAATAATGAACCACACCCAGGCTGTGGCTGCATAATATCATTATGTTGGGGAAAAAACCCAGACATCATGCTGAGTTGCAAAACTGAATTTCAAGCTGAATCAGAAATGCCCTGGAACAGAGCAGCCGTGTGGCACCAGATGACAGGTTATGTATATTTTGCAGATTTCCCTTCAGCAAAGAGGAGAACCAATCAAAGAGATTTCAGATGAGAATTATAGGGGTGATCAAGCATCTAGAAAACATGATCTCTTTGGATATCTCATGATACTAAATGACACACTCCTTTAAAACTTCTGGACCTGGGAGTCTGCATTTACAATGTATTGTTAGCTTTCATTGTTCATAGAAATATGAAGTGCAAAGGGCTTCTTCAGAATGCTGCCACCTAAACCACTTATCAAACAATTTTATTCTAGAAATAATAAGTTACTGTCAGAGGATAAAAATCTTAACAGAGCTTTTCAAATTCAATTACAACATGAAACAATTACTAATATCAAAAGACTCAAGGCTTTTCTCGTTAATATTTTAAAGCAGCATGACAGATTATTTTGAGTGTGTCAATAATGATTCATACTTCTTGTTGAGTACCCATTGTAAGGGAGAATGTTAAGACAGTTGAACTGTCTTTTTTCAGACCAATAGATGAAAAACATCATTAAAGTCGTTATGAATCTAGACAGGGTATAACCTTGTCTGACAGCTGTAACGAGAGCAGATGAGATGCAAAGCAGAATCTGATTGCTTCAGGTTTTGTACTGGCTACTATGTGGGCAAGATTCAATTATTATGAAAAAATATGACACATAGGAAATCTGTCCAAAGCTGAAAACAGAAACAAGTTGTGTGTGGGTGTATTATTCTCTGAAGAGATTCTATTCAAGATGGCATATTACCTTCCCAATAGGCTAAATAAAATATCACCATGAAACAGTAAGCATTTTCAACATGGAAAGAAAAGAAAGAAAAAAAAAAGAAGAAAATTACTGCTGGATGCTGGGCTGTACATGAGAACAACTCTGTAATTCTTTCTCAGAAACACCTTTGAAACATTGCCAGATAGATGTCCAAATGTCCACACCCACCCAGAAGGTAAATAAATACCTGACATATGCATCTACTATAAATCTAGGAATCATAAAGTGCTCTGCCAAGCCTCCAGCTGCCACTCCAGGAGGTTTGATACCTTGTAAGTCTAACCTCACACCCCCTTACCATACAGATATTTAAGGCATTTAAAATAGCCAGCTGAAATCTTGGTGGGATTGGACAACGACATTAAATACTTTAATTTAGAAGCCACAAGATATTTTCCCAGCTGTGGAGAATGAAAAACTACTGAAATAAACACACAAAAACCCAAAGAAACAAAGCTGAAAAAAAGTAGTATTACACAGAATGATAATATTTTATAATTGTAACATTTCAACACAGAAGTTTCTGAAAGCCGTATCCATCTCAGATTTCTAAAATGGATCAAGAGGTTACACCAGCAAAATAACTATTGATTTATCTTTTTGTCAGAAATGAAAATTGTCATTTTTGTAGTAAACAACAGTGAATGCAATTCCTGTAGTATGTTTTCTTCATTTTCTTATTTTCCTTTTTCACTATACGCCTCTCCCATCTGTTTTGTACCCACGCTGTGTCCTATCTGCATTAGAGAAGGTGAATAATCCAGACAGGAAGAGTTTTCTCTGCTTATTTGTCTGTACAAAACCCTGGGAAATTAGATATTTTGACAGGTATTTCTAGTTTCTTTTACTGTTAGTTGCAGCATTACATATCTCCAAATACCTTCTAAATATGTTTACTTCTTCTGAAACCTCCTTAGATGAGTTGCACAGAAAACCAATCATTATATTACAGTATATAAAAACTAATTCCTACTGAAGCTGAATTCCTACCTGCGGGACACATTTAATTCAAAGAGAGATTTAATGTGTCTGAAAAACATTTTAGGTATTAAGCTACAAACAGAAACAGATATAAAAGATATTGTCCTATGGGCAGTTAGGTAAGAAGCCCTTCTACCATGCATTTCCTACCTTTCTAATAACATCTTATTAGCATAATGTATCCTTTGTGCTAATTAAGTGCTTTACAGATCAAGTTCCATCTATTCAAAATATCCTTATTTTTAAGAGGGTTGAACTAGCAAGAATAAAGAATTATGGTAAGTGCAGTGCATATGAAAATATAACTTTCTCTTAGGTAAGTAGCTGCAGTTTGATTTTCTGCCTGGCTTAGTTAGTTTAACACGACTAATACACAATAGGCATTAACAGCTTAGCTCACCTTGTTTCCTAAAGATTTTTTATGTGCATGATGAAAATTGACAGAAAAGAGAGGTATATGAAAAGAAGAAATATTAAAATATTAAATGCCATGGGACAAAAGAGATACTAAAAGTGAACCAGAGGTTTGGCTGAGAAAAAAGTCTGCCTAAACCAGAGCAAAATCCTTCATTATGTTTTCTCGTTCCTTGCTTGCAGGAGGCCAGCTGACTCCACAAAGGGCTATGGAAATAGCTGTGGATAATCTGCAGCTTAGCAAGGATTTCAGACTAACTGTGCTTTCTAATGCTATTGTCTTGCTTATTTTACCCTTCAAAGGAGGATCTACTGGAAAGTTATTTATTTATATTGCATATAGATGGCATGCTTTGGATATTAGGGTTAGTGTCTCCAGCTCAAGGACATATTTCATCATGGTGCTTAGCAATTTTCTGTTCTCAGCTCTTACAAAGATAACTTGTAGTCAGAGCAGCAAGTTAAGATCAGAAAAAGAGAGAACCCAGGGCTTAGGATTTATTTATCTAGATCACCTGGCAGTCAAAGCTCAGCTAAATTCAAAGAAAAGCACTTATGGAAAGCAATTTCTCTACATTGAAAAGATGCCTCACTGCAGGAGTAGATCAGCTTGGCAACTCTTAGGAGAGGCACACCTGGGGCAGCTGGGGACCTTGGGGGAGGACAACAAATCTCAGGTGAATCCAGCTGCACTGCTCTAGTGGTTGATTTATTAACAGTAGAATTGGTGACCATACAAATTGTTTTCACATAATACAGGAAAAACATTTCTATTACCTAATAATGGTTTACATTTTCCTAGAGATGATTTACAGTGCCCGAGCATAACCTGTTTGACCTCTTATAGTATATTATAAGCAAGTGCTTAATAAAAATACAGCACCCTATTGGACAGAGTGAGTACCTAAACTAAATTTAAAAAAGAAAAAACAAAAAACAAAAAACTGACTAGATATTGTAGATGAGGCAGCTGAAAGAGAATTAATTTATTCAGTGAATAAAAGTCAATACTCAGATAGTATTTATTAGATAAACATGGTAGCATTCAAACATGGGTTTATTGAAATGCTATTTTAATACAGTTTAAGATCAAATGATTCCAGATGGTTAATCTGGAATCCCTGCAGATGGGTCTGTCAGATATACCAAAAGTTTAATCAGACTTTGAACAAACCGTTGGGCTTTGAACAGCCTGGAGTCTTGGGGAGAAAAAATCCTTAGGAACAATCATGAAGAGATTGATGAAGATATCTGAATAATAGACAGCAGACATTATGAGCATCAAGAGAATGCCTGAGTGCACTAAATTCAGCAAAAAAGTAACAGCCCATAAAAGCAAAGCAACTGTAGCCAGGAATAATGCATTTCTAAGACAGGAAGCTGTGCTTTTGATTTTCCCTATGTGGCTGAGACTTCAAATCTTGAAAAGAAAGGCACATATATAAAGGATTAGCAAATACTTATTTCAATACTTTGAGCAACACTTACCTTTAGACAAAGACCACAGTAATCACTATCTCTAACTACATACATAACATAGCAAATGTCTGTCCCTATTTTGCTATGGGCAGAAGCTCTTCAAACTAGAATAAGTCCAGAGCAGATACTTGCCACTCCCTTCCTTTCACAGAAATGTATAAATCGTGCTTACTTCTATAAGCACATTGTTAATTAACCCTCATATGAGGTACATAGCTACATACTGAAATATTAGTTTAATAGTTACAGAATCAGAATGGTTTTAGAGCCATAGAGTTTTGGGTTGGACGGGACCTTAAAGATGATCATCCCAAGGGCAGGGACACATTCCACTAGACCAGGCTGCTCAAAGCCCCATCCAACCTTGTCTTGAGCAGTTCCAGGGATGGGGCATCCACAGGTCCCACCCACTGTGTAAAGAATCATATGGAAATACAACTACTCAGTCACCAAGTGTCACACAGGACAAGAATAAGGACCAAAACTTATCAGCTTATGCATTTCCAGCAGCAAACCACTTAGACCTTTGCCTCAGCTGTTAAAAAGCACACTGTGTTAAACAGTATCAAATAATGATAACTCATGAGCATAGTTTAGATCTTTTGTGATAAAGGACCAAAGAGACATGAGGTTCTTAAAGGCACATTTTAAAAAGTTAGATACTGGAGTTTAATTATAATAGAATAAGAGAAACATAACCCTGATCCCATGTCACAGACTAGCCAACATCCCAAATCCCATGTTAACATAAACAGGGTAAAAAAAACTTCCAGGTGAAAATCAGGTCTCTAACCCATTCTCATCTGTTCTTCTCTACTTTAAAATACTTTTGATAGTACTTCACACCGAATTTTTCCAAAGTGAAGCAGATGACAATCTAATGTCATTGCTAATGAAGACACTTCAGGTCGTGTTTCTGAGTGGTTTTGAGATATAAAGAATAAGGAGCTGTTCTGACATCAAAGAAATTTGGTTTCTCTGCCCAGATCTGCTAAATCATCCCACTGTGCCCTTTATGTTTCATCTATTCCATCAGCAAAACCAAGTGAAAGGGTTTACCTCTCTCTTAAGGTTGTGTCATCCCATCATCACCTGAGGCTTTGAAAACATCTGTATCTCTCAGTTACTCCCTGGCAGTGCAATTCTTCTGAGAACAGCAATTCGTACTGCTCTGAAAACCTTATCTAAGAACCACTCTCACCCAAAGACTCTTAGCAGCATTTCTGTGGCTTTCCAGAAGCTGATTTGAGGTGGTTCCACACCACCCACCCATCCCAGCTCCCCAGAGGAAAATCCTCTCAGTGCAGGAATTGGAGCCACAGGAATCCTCCACAGGCATGCAGGTGAATAAGGATGCACTCCACAGGTAATATTGGCCAAATTAATGTATCAAAGTCCCTACTAGCAGCACACAGATGCTAAAGCCCCACAGAAGCTCTCCTGCCCACTGGTAATTATTTCTGCTGTGGGTATTTCTGGCTTCACAGGGTGATTATAACATGTTCTCTCCTTACTAGATTTTACAACTCCCATGTCTGGTCACAGCCTAATTCTCCCATACATAAAGCTCATTCAGAGCAAAATGAGGGATCTTGTGTCATGACAATTATTGTCTCAATTAGTGACACTATTAATATGCTCTAGCAAAAGAACAACTGCACTTTACTGCATTAACAGGTGGAAATGTTCAATTCCTAATTAACATTATAGGACAGAAAATTATTAGACTACATCTAGAAAGGTCAAATTAAAGGGTAAAAACGAACTGAACTACACTGTAATAACTGTAGCCAGGGAGCCTATTTCAAGTAGTGGATCCCTTTGCAAGGAAAAGAATAGCAAAAAGACAAAATCTCATCACATGGGGAAAAATTTCTGGAGGTATATGCTGTGTTCTTCTAAGAAATCAATACTGCATTTGTAGAACAAATTACTTCACAAATGCCAACGTGCAGATACACTGTTGGCTGCCTCTGCATTTAGAAACTCAGTCATAATTCACAGTAACAGAAAAAGCCTCCCCAAGTTGCTTTTTCATTGACCATTTAGCCAGCCATGCTGCAGGAATTCTTCTGCCTTTCAGACCCTACGTCTTTCTATTATCTCCCTGGCTTCCACCCTCCTTACCCGAGGAAATATGATATGAAGATGATTCACAACATAATAGAGAAGAATGAAAAAATAACAGCTTCTACACAGCACTTGCAAATAGTGCTGAGACTTCAAAACATGATACTAGGAAAATCTAGGGTCTCTGAAATTCCCAAGATTCCAATGAACCTCTTATTTTGCTTTTTTTTTGTAGTCCAGTCACTCTCTTTTTTAATAGTTTTTCTGTCCATTTTGTTTTCTTTTCCCTAAGGATTATCTCATATAGTGTTAACAGAATTAGCAAGTGGGTTTTCAGAATATCACTAAATAGTGTGTTTGTGTCGAGGAATTAGTCTCAGTCTTTAAAGACTGGAAGTGTTTTCCTTTAATAAAGCCCGTTTTCATATTTTCGGTCCTCCCAGCTCCACTGCAATGCAGCTAAACAATGTGGTATTTCACATGCAAACTTAGCCATGGAAATCCAGAACAAAGTCTTCAACCTTCATGTCTAGGAATCCAGAAGGTCAAACAGTCTGAGAGGCTCCCAGGGCATTTTCCCAAATTATTTTGCACTTTTTTGTTTTGTTTAATTCTTTGTTTGTTTGTTTTGTACTTCAAAGCTGATTTAGATTGGAAACTCATCTTTGCCTAGAGTTTTTGACAGATACTATTAAATACTTTAGACAGAGTGGTCAAATCACTATTTAAGAAGTTTTATATGTATTTTGTAAAATCTTATGTCCTTGCAATAGACATTGCCTGCTCTGCTGAAAAGCCTCCCTAGTTGATAGGGTGCCAGAGATGCCTTTCAGACTCTGTGTGGCCTCATGGAAGCTGGCCACGAAAGGAGGACTAACAGCCAAAGAACAGGCACAAAAGGGAGGGAACACTATGGGGATGGGAATACCACAAGACACTCTGTGAGGAGGCTGAATTTATATGAAAGTGAGCAGAATGTGGTGCTCAGTACTGATTGCCACGCTCCTGGCAGCAGACAGATGTACTGAGTGAAGAGCTGCTCTCCCTTTATCATTATTATAGTTGTTATTGCTGTTGAAAGCAAATGGTACCTGAAAATTCATTGCAGACTGATGTGCCATTTCCTTTTCATTAGGTGTTGTTAGTACTTAATCAAAACTACACTTATCACCTAAACTCTCAGCATTTTTGATTTTTAAATAGTATTGCAGAATGTATTGTGTATATCTGGTACCAAAAAAATTTCCCTTCTTATTTAAACTTCAGTGGGAGTTTTGAGATTCATTGCACCAGGGCCAGGCTTTCATCCACACTCTTAACTTCTTTCAGATTCCTCCTTTTTATTTTGCTAACAAAAGTGATTTCTAAAAATAATTTCCCATCTTCAGAAGCAGCTAACTCGCCTTTTCTTGTTAACTGCTTCTGTTTCTTTTATCTGACAAGGGAACAAGAGGAGTGATTTAAAGACTTTGGTTGTCTTCATTTACACAGAAAAAAAGCAAAACATTTTTCTTTTCAGCACCCAGAGTACTTAGCAATGGAGGCTGAAATTACCCAGCCGTTTCCATCACCAGCAAAGCGAATTCCTCACCCTGAATCCTCGAATCCTCCTTGTTTGCCTGTGGCAAGATCTGCTGCTCTCCTCTCACCTTTGTGCACACAGGCTGAAACACTGATGGCAGAAACACTCAGTCACAGAACTGCTTAAGCTGGTAAAGACGTTTAAGATCAAAGTAGAGATAAGGTTAAAGACCTTTTAGGTCAAGTCCAACCACTCACCTAGCACTTTCAAGTCCACCACTAAACCATGTCCTGAGCACCACATCTACATACCTTTTAAATACCTCCAGGAATGCTGACTCAAGCACTTCCCTGGGCAGCCTGTTCCAATGCTTGACAACCCTTTCTGCTGAAGAAATTTTTCTTAATATCCAACCTTTTGAGATTTCTGAGCTTTTGAAACAGGTGAAAAAAAAAAGATTTAAAAAACAGCAAAGAAGAATATTTAAATTATGTCAGCACAAGAATTTCCATCAGTAAAGAGATGGAGTTGAAGCATGCTGGGTCAGAGCCCTCCAAAATTGGCTTTCCCACTCTCAAAGCAGATTGCCAATGCTATGCATGAAGGGACTGCTCCCAGTTGGAAAACTCTCCTGGTGTATGGAGGTTGAGGGTCTCTGTCTGCACTGCACAAGCAGTGATCAGCCATGCAGAGCATTCATCTTGGATTTTAATTCCTTGTTTGTTTGTTAGTCATGACCCTATCACATTGTTTCTTTATGGGAAATACTAATTGAATTGAAGCTTTGGATGGATTTTGATGTTTGACTATTTTTTTTTTTTTGACAAATCCATAGCATATTTACCAATCAAAAAAAAGCACCATTTTCTCCCCCACTTCTTTTCATATCCATTATTACTCTGTTGACAAATTAACCTGTGGGATATAGAAACCTAAATATTTTTACTTTGAACTGATAACTTTCAGAAAGCACACAGAGCCTCTGGAAGTCCTTATGTAAAGGGTACATTATCTCTTTTAACAGATTTCCTTTCAAATAAATGACCTATGACCTCAAACAGTCTTCAACCTTCATGCTTTCCTCCCTCTCTCTTTTTCTCTATTAAAATATGGATTAAAATCACATTTTTGTCTGATGCTCTTTCATCATGATTTTGAATGAGTATGAAACTTTCCCTGGAAAAAAATGATTGTGTTAATTTTCCAACAGTTATTCAGAAAATGAAAATGTCTTCATAAGTTATGTCTTTATGGATTTGATTGAGAGTCCCTTTTCAGGTAGAAGGGAACAGTCACATTTATTTCAGATTTCTCCAGATCAGACCCTATTTTTCCTCTCTCTTCTTTAACTCCCTAAATATATGTTTTGTAACGTACTTTTATCACGATACTTACAATGACTATTTTTAATCCAATAGATTTATGCTTAGACCTCTAGAATAATAATATTTCTTATGTTGGCAAAGACCTCTAAAACCATTGAGTCCAACCATTAATCCAGCATTGCCAAGTTCACCACTAAGCCATGTCCCTGAGTGCCACATCTACACATGTTGTAGGTGCCTCCAGGGATGGTGACTCAACTGCAACAATTTAATATCTTATGTGGGTGGTGTATGCTTAGAATGGATATTGTACCTCTCTGCAAGGGAGCCTACTTTGCTCCTAGTTTGGAGAAAAGCAGTTTGGATTTTTTTTTTTTTCTTTTTTGGTCAATAAAGAAAAGCAAGAGACAGCTGCTTAGTTTTACAGCTCTTGTCTCCACTAACATCCTCATTTGTTCTTATGGGAAGATTCATTTTCTTCCTTCCAATCAGAACCAGTGGACAAATGCAAAATGTGAATGGCACATAACGAAGTAAATAAGGCACTGTGTGAGGGGAAATTTGGTTGGTTAGAGCACAGGTCTAGGATATAAGGACAATAATAGAGCTCTAAAAGTGCCATATGGTGACTAAAAGGCTCAATTTGTTTCAGAAGCACTGCATTACACTAGATAAAAGATCTTTTATATCAGCTTCTTTATATCTCGTCTTTGTAAATTGACCCTGCTTTATTCCTTCACTCATTTACATATCTTTCTGTTGTTAATAGCAAATGAAAGAAAGCTCCAAATTTCTCAAGTTCCATAAAAATCAGATTTATTCTTTACAAGCTTGTAAATGTATGGATAGTCTTAGAACTAGTAAATATAGCTATTACACTTTTGCCCTAGACAAATGTAATAAAATAGGCTGTATGGATGGTGATAGGAGTTATCTATAAAATCAGATCTCAGTAACATATTCCAGATGAGATTTTTAATCAGCTAGACTGTGAAATAAGTCACTTACATTTTTTATTTTCAATCGACATAATATCAGTTTCATGTATACATACTAAAGTATATATTATCTATATTTCAGATTTACAGAAAATAAGGCAAATGTAGTTTTAGGAAAGGAAACTAATATCTACCTACAAAGAAAACAAATTACAGTGGTTTCCTAGTTATATACACCCCTAATTTAACCAAAACAAGCTTTATATCTAAGTAATTGTTATGGCTTAATTGAAGGCAGCAGCTAAGTACCATGCAGCTGCTTGCTCACTCCTTGCTCTTCCCTAGTGTGGAGGAGAATGGGAAAAAAAAAAAGAGTAAACCTCATTGGTTGAGATAAGAACATGTTAATAACAAGCAAAATGTAATTTACTAATTATACTAACGCTAGCAATAAAATTAATAACAGTAGTGATATACTAATATAACTAATGTAATACTAGCAATACTAATTATAGTAATAAAATTAATAATAGTAATGAAAAGGAGAGAGAAGGCAATAAAACCCAAGAGAAAGAAGTGATGCTGTGTTGGGCACAACCAACACCACCCACTGACTGACACCCAGCCCATCCCCAAACAGGGATTGGTGGCTCCTGGCCAACTCCCCCAGTTTATATGTTGAGTATGATGTTCTAAGGTATGGAATATGCCTTTGGCCAGTTCAGGGCAGCTGTGCCAGCTGTGATCCCTCCCAGCTTCTTGTGCACTGCTCCTTGGCAGAGGATGGGAACCTGAAAAGCCCTTGACTTAGGGTAAACACTGCTTAGCAACAACTAAAACATCAATGTGTTATCAACACTGTTCTCATACTGCATCCAAAACACAGCACTGTACCAACTACTATGAAGAAAAGTGCCTCTATCCCAGATGAAACCAGGACAGTAATTGAATTATTTGTGTTTTCATTTCTGTACAAAAAATAATATATACATAAAGCCAGCATTTGATACATATAGGACTTGGTTTTTATCTTCCTTAGCACAAATCAAAGGTCGTTCAGTTAACAGCACTAGAAAGACAGCAATGTATGTGCGAAGTGAGAATTAAGCCATATTCTCCTTTTGACACAGCTCCTTTTTTTCTGAGATGTAGCATGATGTGCAGTTCTCTCGGCAGCAAAGACACTGTCTTTGCCAAGGGCATAAAACATATTGCCTGGAGCACCAAAAAACCCTCATATTAATGCAGAAGTGATGCTTTAGAGTAGGAAATGGTTTGCCATATACTCCTAAAAAACATAGTAAAGGATAATTGCTACTTTCATTAACAGTCTCACCTATTGAGTTACTTGCAGTGGTTTAGAAAGCCAGCAACCTAGACTGATCCCAAAAAGTCACAGATAGATGTTTCTTTGATACCCTGGTAGCCAGAGGCAATATTCAGCCCCTTCTGACAGACATGCAGTATCTTTTAATTGAATGCTGGCCCTTCTTTATACAGTCAAGCAAAAATCTGGAAAGTATGCAGGAGAGAAATGAAAACTGCTAGGGAAATGTTTCGAGACAGAATTGTATCATATGAACACTTAGAAATAAGTGTCAGAAGCTCAAGCACAATAAAAGACAGAGTAGACCATAAAAGCACAGAATAATCTATTCTTGAACAGCCAGTGTTCTTAGAAAAAAAGGTGAGGAGTCACTGCATAGACTTTTAGCAGTGAAAGCTGGCCAAAGAAAAATGAAAAAAGGAGATGTTAGAGAAGATCAACAGAATGTCTCTCCCCTTCCCTTTAACCTCTCTCCTTCAGGTTCATTGCTTGAAAAAACAAGAGAAAACAAAACAAAACAAAACAAAAACCAACACCAGGAAAACCTCGCTGTGGTGCTCCAGAAGCAGGCTCTGTGGAGAATCAGAGGGAAGTGTGATGGCCTGGGGAATACAAGCTTCCCTGCACCATAAATAAATGAGTGCACAAAGAGTCATAGAGCTATGTATTTTTCACGAGAGAAAAGATGGACACCAGCATGTAATGAGAGACTGATATTTTATAACATAAAATGTTCTTCTCATAGCTAACGAAAAAGAATGAGATATGAGAAAAATAAAACACAGAGTATAGATAAAGATTTTATTTTAAATATGCCATTTCAATACCTATATACACCTTGATTTGGAGTGTCCTGTATCCGCAAATGTATCTGATTTCTGAAAAGACCAAAATTTGGCATTAAAATATAATTCAAAAAGATTCATTTCTGCCACATAATTTCAAAAAAAGTGAAACCCTTGCACAATATCCATTCTTATTCTGTTAAATTCAGCCCAGTATTTTTAATCACCAATTTAAAGGAAAAATATTTCCCTCGGGTTTCATTAAGCCTTGATGCTTAATGTACTACACACATGTGGTTGCTGCCATGTGCTCTTGGCTTGTGTGAGTGAGCTATGCTGCAAAAACTGTCATTCCTGACTTTTAATTCTTATTAGTAATTAAATGATTGATTGCTTTGAAATCAAACCATTAGCAGTGGTGCAGGCAGGAGCACACTGCAATTCATCTGGGAGACCTCTGGAGAGCAAAGGTCTGACCAGGTATACAGGAGCATTAGAAGAGCTGTATTTCCAGTGTGCATTACTGAAGCCATCATCACCGTGCCCTGTAATTTCCTGTGTTTACTTTGCAGATGTCTAACACATGTAACAGGGAGGCTCTAGTACCCTCCCACACTGGAAAGCTGAGACAAAGTTTCCTGAAATCAGTAAGAGGCATAGCATGTTACATCCATTATTAGGGTAAGCAGAAAGTATGGGCTGCTAGAGAGCGCACAGAATATTTTTAAGTGTTCTTTCAAACTTTATCTATTCCCCTTTTTTTTCTAATCAAACAACTTAAGAGTGTAGTTATCTTGATATACTAAAGGAGAAGGGCTGAACAGAAACAATTAGTATTTGCAATACTTCTTCATCTGCTAGCAGTGGATTTCAACACCCTTCATTCCCTCACAATGTCATTTAATTCTTGTTTAAACAGCTTCAATGTTTTTATTTCTTCAGCTGTGACTATTGGACCATTTACTATAGTCATAGCTCTCAATATGATAATGGCTTTGCAATTTTCAGGCACCTGTTCCAGATCTGTTTTCCTTCAAGTTTACTTTATGAACATATTTCTTCTCGAGTTACTATCTAGCATGAACAGAATAATATACCTAGGGTGGAATAAAAGTAACACTCACATACAACTAAATTTAGAGGATTTTTCTGCCAGCTCCTGTATATGCATTTATGTGATTCTCCATGTCTCTGCTTTTTGCTTTTGTTGTGCTAAAATATATTTATATTGATAGACCACATTTGAATTGAATAAGTAAACCCTGTGTTGAAAAGAAAATCAGCCCTGTTTGGATTCTGAACATATCACTTTTCAAGTAGGAAAATAATTTCCCAATTAAACATGTGCATGAAACCACACAGACAAAAGTACAGACTGATCTTTCAAAATCACGTTCTTTTAATATGTATGCAATAAAAATGGGCCAGTTTTTTTCATAGCCACTATCAAGTAATGAGAGAAAAGAAAGGGATTCAAAATGACCTACTGAAAAGACAAAGTGATTTTCATTTCTCTGCATCCTCATTCTCTTTTTATGGTGATTTAACTCATTCTGCAGCTGTCCTATGCCTACCTCTAAAATCCAAATCTTAGGCTTTTGGCAAGAGTTTAGCCTGCCAATTTTCATCAGGGGCTTCTGAAGATGCTAATAATTTACATCACTGGATGTAGACTGCTGTTAACATTGAGCCTGGTTAAATGAAATATTCCTGAATCCTAACTGACTATCTCTAACGAGCCTATTATAACTCTGTACTCAGTATGTCCCTGATATTCTTAAGGAACTCATTCATTGTGGGCTTTCCATTAAAAAATTCACATGAAAATGAAAGCATGTTAAGGATAAAAAAATAACAGCACTCATTGTGAATCACCTTCAGGTCCACCAGTTGGTCTAATCTTCCTATATATACCAGTAAATTTAGTTGCTCAGAAACAATTTTAAATTTTTGTTTCTAACCTTCATTTTGTTTTTAAATCAAATGAACATTTCTCTGGCAACTAGAACCATATAATTCATGTCTATGAAGACAATTAAGGATTATTTACATAAGCAAAGATTTCTAGAACTGAGTCTTCAGCTACTCTATCCCATCTCACACCTTCCATTGTTTCACAGTCAGATTGATAAGAATTATTTCAATAAAGCCTGAGTTTGAGCATGCCTAACATATCCCCAGATATTATAAAAAAGCACATCTTCTTCTTCTTTGTTTCTTTCTTTGCAGTCCTGGATTACTTAACTCTTGAGGGAGATCTGGGATGCACTTTTCTGTCTAAACATCTGAATAGAAGTTTCCACGGTGATGTATTGCTAAAGAGGAGATAAAGCATTATTCTTCAGAGCCAAGAGACCCCCTTACTCTGAAAATAGTCTTTAAACCCAAATGCAATCCTGAACCAAGATATCTCAGGGTAAAGAGGCAGAAGATAAAAGCTGTCCTGACTCTTCCCATATACACTGTGGAGAACCAAAAACATTCAGCTTGCTACTCACCTAAAATTCAAGAAAATTAAAGAGGGTTTGTCAAGAGAAACAGCATAGACACTGCTGGCAACAATAAAATGAGCATTTCACTTCCTCTCCTCAGTAGGAACTCTAAACATCACAGGCTATTGCTTTCCAGCCCTATCCTTGTCAATGAGACTTTGCATATCCTACTCCTGCAATCCTGCTACTTTTCTCTATAGTTTGCTGATGAAAAGGATTATTCCATTGAGGCTGAAGGACAGAGATAGGACATGTGTTCTTTTCTTCTTATAAGGTTAACTATTTTACTTTCTCTAAAAATATGTGTTAGCTCCATGCTCTCTGCTCCATTCTCTATAACTTCTTACATCTCAATCCATGTGATCATGATGTCAGCTGCATCTTTGTGCCAAATTCAGGTCTCAGTGTTACCCATACTGTTACCTTTTTGCTTCTCCCCTTGGTGTTCTCATGGTCTCCCCTTGTCCCCACACTTTCTACTTTCATTTTTAATCCCCATCAGTTCCTATAGTCTTCTATACACTATCCACAGTCACAGCTCTCAAACACATCTCTTCATCCATGGTGTGACTCCCTGATCATGTCACTTTATGTCTCTCTTCTTTCTCTCTCCCCCTCCCTGTTTTCAAGAATGTTGACACTTCCAAAAGCAAAACTTCTGCACCTCTTCCACAGAAAGTACTTTCATATTCCTTTTTTCCAACTACTGTATTATCTCAGTTACTTTGATATAAAATATTAAAGTTGGTTTTGATTAGCTTCCCTTTCCATCCTTTTATGTTCATATCAGTATTCTTGCACACAAACTAATCTTCTTACTTCTCCCCTTATAACTGTTCTAAATTCCTCTGTTCTCCTCCACTGTTATCTAAAGCTGTGTTATGGCTACAGCTTTACTTTTTCTTTGTGTTTTATCAGAACAACAAATCATCCTCTTTTTTCAGTCATCTTGGACCTCTTCTGTCAGAAATGAACTTACAACTATTTATAGCAACCAAAGTGGAGGACAGTATGTGGAAGGGCAAAGCTTGCCTTCTATGACCGGAATGAGTAATCTGTCACAGGATGTACACAAGGGTGCATGCTCATTAAAAATGCATGTTAATTTCTTAAGCAATGCTCCCCATAGCCTTTCTAACAAAGCAATGTTCCTCATAGCCTCTCTAACACAGCCTAAGCCTTTGACTCTTAGCTGGCACTTCTCAGAAAATAGATACTAACAAAGTCTTGCAGTAGCAGCGATGAATAGAAAATAGTAGATCCTTCAGCTTTCTGTGAAGAGAAAATCACTCTTAGTGGCAGAAAATTAGACCTTTATTCTCTCTGGTCCAGAGGGAACTTTCAGTTATGCAGTTAAACAAATGGCATATACTTGTCTCCATTCATTGGCAGTATCTGTGCAGGCTTTATCCTTGGGAGACTGTTAGTATTATGCCATTTAAGATTAATTGAGCAAGGTTAAGAATTAAACTAATATGTTTTCATTAATATTTGAACAACATATTACCACTGCCTATAAGATTATTTGTAGCTCTCTGTGCACCACAATATTATTAATAGATATTGTCTAGATTAAAAACTTCTATTCAGAATGTGTCTGATATTGAGAATTAAAATACATACTGCAAGGTGAACGCATGTAATAAATGTATTATTAAAATAAATGTATATGTGCATTAGCTAATTATTTAATTTACTCTTCCCTACTAACAGCAGAATTAATCCATTTGTATGACTCAGTTCCATAAATTAGTTGCACCATGAGTAAACTGACCTTGTTTCACCCCACTAAACAGCTCTAGAAGATTAAAAAAGATTTTTTTGCATGCATGAGAAATTCAATTACTCAACCTCCAAACCCTCAACCTATTTATAAAAAAAAATGTATTGTTCTGAAGTGGTAATTTTATTTTTACTCTGTTGGTCGAAAAACAGGCAGTAAATTGGGAGTAAGGCTCAGTGGAATCTCCAGATTAGCAATCACCCAGTTCACTCAGCAGTTAATGTTTTTCAGAGGAAAGACCAGGTTTGGTGGTGGTGTAGAGAAAGACATCCATAGTTTCCCAAATTATGCATACTATGGTAAACTAAGAAAAGCTACAAGCAGAGAAAAGACAATAACAAGGAACAGGGTGGCAATATGAGCAGGATTAGGAGCTTGAGCTTCAAGTAACCAAAAAAAAGCAGGCCAGCACATTCTGAAAATAGCAATCTAAACCATAACTTTTTCTGATGGAAATACTTGGAAAGCATAATCCTAGGAGAAACTAAAGGGATATAGAGGTCGTAAATTGGTTGTGAATCTGTGCTGGGAAACTAAGACAGCCAGGATGATTTTGTGATGATACCCATAAAGAGTGTAGGCAAGGACACCAAGAGCCACGTTCTACAGAGCACTGACAAAACCATGTCTAGAATCTTTCATCTCAGTATTAGAAACTCTCAACAGAGACAATATTTGAGGAAAATAGAGAAATATGTGCAGGTAAGAAATGGAGTTTTCATATGCAGAAAGAGGAAATTAATGAGAAAAGCCCAACCAAGAGTCGAGAAATGTGAATATAACAACTTCTGAATGTATGTCTCTATGCCTATATTTACAACTCACTTAAAATATCTTAGCATAACAACAAGAATTTCTCCTTGACACCTTTGAAACAAAGCTACTTAATAAGAAAAAGCCAAACTTAACACATATTTAAATTTTGCAGATAAATCCACTTTAGTTTACTTTAATTTTCATTCTGAGCTGTTGGCGATAATGCATTGTTTAGATGCAGTGCTGACATATACAAAAATATTTCAGAAGGAACTTTGAAGGAGGAAAAATTAGGATTTTGTTAAAATATATTATGATAGAGTTGACAGAATTTCTTTCAGCTTTCTGCACTTCAGTATGTTCTGAGTAAGTGCTCATGATTTTGCACTTCTTACAGCTGTAGCATCTTTTTCTGGCTCCAGTGTTTTAATTTGGAGAGGATATCAGAATATTTTATACGCACATATGTAAGTAAAAATACTTTTAAAAGATGAAAGAATCTCAAAATATTCATGATGGTGAGATGGAATGAGAATCAGATTTTTTCCCCCACACATTAAACAATGGGAAATATTATAACCATAATTTAAAAATGGATTTGCTTTGAAGTAGACTTCTTTATGCATCCCTGTATGGATGTTGAACAGAAGAACTGGATTTCTTTGGTTTTTTGCATCTGTCATTTAAATTGACTGTTAATTTTTACCTTCTCTTGTAAGAGCACTGACAGTAAGAGGGCAGGAAGTCAGACCCAACCCAGCCTCTACTCAGGGCAGGACACAGTGAAAAATTGCTCAGATTCATCATTTTCAATGCAAAAATCAGTGAGGTCATGAAGAGAACTGAGGGTTGCCTAGTATTGCCTGACAGTCCCAGCTTCCTCTGATGACTCTTTCTCAAGGACAGAAAGACACTGGGTTCTCTGGTTTCCCCAAGCATTTTTCTTTCCTAAAGCTGAGAGATTTGCTACAATTTATAACCATGACCAGAATAAAATGTAAGATGATTTTAACCAAATGTTAGGCCATAGAGCAGTGCCTTGGGCTCACTAAAGTAACTCAGGAGGCATTTTCAGGTAGTGCCCATGGTCTTTCTTGTTGTTTCTTTTTCATATCAAAGAAAACATCAACTAGGCAAAGTTGATCCAGTTAGAAAATCTGCCCAAGAAAAAATAGTCTGATTAATATTGAGCTTAAACAGAATTTAATTTTAATGGTAAAAAAATTGCATGCTATAAAATGCAGGTAACATATATAAATATCTGTGACTTGGATAAACATATGAAAACAAACTGCTTGATATCCTGAAAAAATAAGTGTGGATTACAGTTGAAAAGAGCAGGTATTTCATTTTCATCCTAGACTCCTTCTGGAGATTTTGTTAGTGATACTGACTTTTGAGGCAAGTTAATTAGCTGATCAGAGATCTACCCCTTAAAATGCCAGAAGCATGGGTCACTTCAAAGGTATTTCTAAATAAAACTCTGGTAGATTTTCAAGGCCATCACATGTTGAATTTGATCCTTTTTTTTTATTCTTGTGACACCAACAAAGATATTCAACTTGGAAAAAGAAGTCTTCTGAGATAAACTTGAATGATCTCACAAAAAAGATGTTTTATGGAAATAAGAGCAATGTTTTTGAGAATGCAGAGATACTCAGCACTCAGGGGTATCTTTATGCCTTTGATTCAGGGGTGTTTTAGTCAGTCTCTTCACAAAAAAAATCCTGCAGACAATTCCTTTGTCAGTTTGGTTTGGGCAGTAACCTCTTAAATTTCTCCACGAGAAGTTGCCTGGACTGACCTATACACCCACTGAGTTTCTCTTAAGGATTTGTGCAACGAGAAACTTTTGGTGCTTGCCCGTTTTCTGTCTTTACAATTTCATGCATGTGGTCCTTTATCTTCTGGAGGGAGCTGCATTGATCAGGGAATGGTGGCTGCCCTTGGGAAAGGATGGCTGGAATGGAAAGAGAGCACAGTAATAGATGTGACAGCAAGCCAAAGGATGGGGAGGACTGGTGGGAGGAGAAGCCAAGCAGACAGGTCAAGCCTTGTGCCAGGCCTGGGACACTGGGGAAGGTGCACAGCTCAACCAGGATGCTATTCAATCCCATTTGGAATGCACTGCAAAACATCTCTTCAGGTTAAGGTTAGAGGCTGTGCCTCAGAATTCACTTTTTTAGGTGAAATTAGTGAGTGCTTTATCAAAATGACCAAAGCAAAGAACATATTTTTGTTTAAGCACGTATATCACAGGTTTATGAAATTTGCAAATTTAGCAGAAGATGCTGCTAGCTATACATATACATATACATATACATATACATATACATATACATATACATATACATATACATATACGGTCCTGCTATACAGTGTATATTGATTCAATATGGAAAACATAGGTCTTTTTAAATACATCTGGTGATTATTCGAACAGAACTATGCACAGAAAAGTCTGCTAACTTATCTTAAATAGGAAATTGCATTTTCAGCACATATTTTTCCCCTGAAAGCAATTTACCAAACTGACCTTTGAAAAGTTCTCATCCAAAATTAAGCTAAAGAAGCCTGATAACCTTTAAACTATTTATCATTTAAATAGCATATTAATCAATTAAGATGCATAAAGATTATTTTGAAAATAAGATTTTCTAAAAATATTATAAATATAAGGCTTTTTCTCCATTTTATTCTACTTAACAAGCAAGCTACAGGTCATGATTATTCTGAAACTTTGCTATTTTAGCCAGAAAAAGGAGGACGAGTTGGCCAACAAAGCTACATTATGCCCTGGAGGAAAACAAATATTAAAATTGTGATTACTTACTGTTGTAGCAAGCACAGTTTGAAATGATTTTAAGAAAATTATTTTCCCACTTTTAAATATCTTTCCACAAGCCTAGAATTCTGAAGTAATTGTACAAATGTATATATTTATGAATATATCTATACTATATACAATATTTATGTACTTATATTTTATTATTATAATAATATTTTTATACATTGCTCTTCTAAGGGCTCATATCTGTATAATTCAACCACAAAACCAAAACCCAGACAGAAGGAAATACTAGAATTTTTGAGAACATATGTTCTTATTTATAGAAACCATTTAGGTTAATATGAATTTTTTCTTTGAATACTTTGGGAGCAGAATGCAGTTGGTCCATGAGGCCAACTGGCTCAACCATTGAAACAAAATCTGAGAAAGTGTGGTACTTTATAATACCTCCAAAAATATTCCTGCAGAAGTTTGCTTTTCTGAGGAGGACACTATTTATTAATGCAATGTTGCAACAAAATTAGTGTCTTATAAAACCTTTCATTCATTTACATTGATTCTTCTTTCCTGGAGAACATGTATCAGCTTGCAATACATGCAGGTTGTATAATCCTGCTAGTAATTTGAACATAACAAGCTAAGACACAGGTCGGCAAAGTGCAATGTCCCTCTCACATTTTCTGCTTGTAAAAGCATTTTACAAAAAGGTAATAAGGCAGAAAAGACCATAAATGTAAAAAAAAAATGCCTGCATGCACGTGAATCACACTTCCAGATAGCACCAATATAATGAGACAAGTTCAAACTGGGATCACTTCCCAGCCTCATTTCCACCTGCAGGTCTTCCTCAGACGCTGGTGCACAGGTTCATTTGAAGCATGTGGGTGCTCAATTAGATGTTTTTATGATGCCTATTAAATTATACAAGGTGTTCTATGCTCAATCCTGTGAAGCACTCATTAGCACGGTGTTATAATGGTGAGCAAGCTTGATTTGCAAAAGCAGAGGTTGGGAAGCTCGTTCACGTTTTCTGAATCAAGCTGATTTTAATTGCCTGCCACCATACACACTTGGTGCTGCTGCAATGCCTCTTACTAATACAGAGAATTAAAGGCCCTGCCAGCTGTGCCCATGCTTTCATCTCCCTTTCAGTAACAGCTTAATCAATGGGACATAGGACTGAAGGCAACCAAGGGAAGACGAGTGCTCCTTGGCTCAAAGAGCCCCCTTAGGAACATGACCAGTCCTCCAGGCAGTAAGATCAGCACCGCTTTGTGCTGCAGCCCTGACAGGATGCTTGGCTCTCGTATCAGAAACAGCCAGCTTGACTTGATTGCCTTAACTTGCTCACAGCTCTCTCTGTTGCTGCTTTGCAAGGCTGCTGGAAACTTGCAGTAGGCTCCAGCAGCCTGGAAGCTGCTCGGAGCTTTTTAGTTCATTCGCTATTTCTCACAAGTACTTGTCTTCAAAGGGAACCTAAATTACTTCCAATCAGACTGACAGCTTGCATGAAACACATCTGTGAGTCCTATGCCTCTGACTCACATCCTTGCCTTTGTTCACTATTAACCCTACTGTTTCGTGCTTTTGCTTTTAGTGTCTACCTTTCTTGCAACTACCTATAACTCAGCAGTGAGCCAGGGAGGGCATTGATCTGTGACTAGCACTGTGAGCATGTTGACATACTGTGTGACAAGTTATGTCAACACCAGAGAGAGGTCACAGGACTAAGCCACTTATTAACACAATACTGGCTGCACCGCACAGCCCTGGGAAGGGATGGCCCTGGCAGTGCCTCGCCAGGGAAGAAAAGCCCGTAAGAGACGCCCATGGGAGAGACCTCGTTGTCTCTGTGCACATCTGGTGATTAATTTGCTGTACAGCTCCTTCAGGGATGTTACTGGGCTCCCTCTGCACTCGGGTGCTGCTCAGCCAGAAAAGCACAGCCTCACAGAGCAAGGGCGTGAGGTAGGAGGCAAACAAACCATGGTCTGCCTGAAGAGGGAATATTCCTGCTTCTAATCCACAGGGTAATTCCAGGCTACATTAGATGGTGCATAACACATTTCACACAAATATTTACTAAGGGATGACTACGGTTATAGTATTTACATATCTCTTACTGGCTCACCTCTGTTTGTATTCCCACACTGACCTCCTCAAGAGCAAATCCATACCTTCTGCATGTTTCATTTACAGCAAATGTAATTGAAAAATCATTTTGCGTCTCTCTGCTACGTGTAATATGGGGAAATGGCATTGCTCCTTTCATATTAAGGAGTCTCTAAATGGAGAAAGTGACTTCTAGCAATTACCTCAGTAGCAAAATAATATACATGAGATAACGAGATAACACCTGTTATCAAATCAGCTACTAGACATGAAGAAGAAATCATGTATCTGGAATCTTGTTTGTTCTTACCAGCTACAACGTTTGGTTTGATATCTGTTTCCTGTGTTTTGTACAACCTTTGTAGGTGCCTGGGCTAAAGCCTCACAGGTGCCAGCAGAGAGATGTGACCAAAGATGAGACTGGCAAAACAGAAGAGGGCCAGTCAGCAGTCGTACCATAAGAGCAGAAGCAACCTATGAAGAGGGAAAGTTACTTTATCCGTGATATAAATGAGGCTGGACTCAACTCACCAGATAGTCGGTGAAATTTTTAAATGATGCATTTTGGGAATTCAACATAAGTATGACATCAGTGGTTGAAGCCTACGTTAGCTACCATATTTTCTGCTGGGCACCACACCTCAGGAAATATTGTAGAGGACCCAGAGCACAAAAGCAATGATCACAAACTTGGCACAGTGATTGGAAAGTCACAATTGGAAGAATGAGCACAGGTGATCTGGAAAAAAAGAGACTATCGTACAAATGACAGCAGTTTGAAATATGTGGAAAAAAAATTACAGAGAAATCTAAAAAAATTTCCCTGGTCCATTGAATGAAAAAAGTAGGAGGAAAAGGTTCTTCCATTTTAGTAAAGAACATTTAGGTTGGAAAACTTTCTATCTATAAGAATTTTTAACTAGGAAGACTGGAAATGCTGGCATAGCCAGACTTTGCAGAACAGATTGCATGAACAACTATAAAAGACGGCAAACATTATTTGATCTTGCCTCAGTGAGAAAGCAAGACCCCGTGATCTCTTTGAAATACCACAGAACATTTCTCCCTTATTCAGTAATGTCTTATTAAACAAATATTATATGCTAAATAAACAAATATTAAATTACCAAAGGAAGCATTGCTAGCACCATAATTTTTTTCCAGCTAACATATGTAGTGCTGAACTATACTTATAAACATTGCAGACTAGAAAAGGATAAACTGAGAGCAGATTTTTGTTTCCATGGCCATATGTCAAGGTCAGTTGTTTATTTACCTGTTTTCCCCAGCAGCTATTTCTGTTGTAAATTAAGCCCACAGACTACTTTCTCATAGGAAAAAGATACAAAGAAGATAATAAGGCAATGTCCATTCATTGCCTTCCCTTGGATATTTCATTAATACGTATTCCAAAGACTTTCTAGAGTTCTGGGAGCTTGAGCACTGTTTTCACACATATGTCTTTTTGTGAAATGCATGAAGTGTGTTAAGAAGCTAAAAGCAAAATGAGTATATGTTGCATGATAGGAGGAGGAAAGAGATAAGGAATTCCTGCTAGGCTGTAGGTACTGATTACTGCCTATATGTCTCCATGACCTACTCATGGGTTGGTTGATTCCAGTGGTGAAGAGGTTCTAAGCAAAGTAAATAATTCCTTGTGTATTCCTCCAAGTTGTTGTTTATTTGGAGGTATCTTTCAAAAAAGGCACCAAAAAGCTCTTTGCAGAAAGGCAACAAGAAAACAGGGTTGTTGTTATTAACTCCAGAGCTAGTATAGAAGAGGAAGGTGCAAAAAAATGTCTGCAGGATGAGGAGAGCTGCATGGCTGGGCTGGCAGGGTGGGCTCCATGTAGAGACAATACAGGACACCATGGTGTTCATTCTCATTCCTGCAAACCAACGCATGGGGAACTTCAGACTACAAAAAAATCGCAAGTAAAAGGTGGACAATACATCTTTTAATACTTCACATCTGGTGAAAGTAGAGTCCTTACATGCAACCACAAGACAACCCTCTGCTAGTTTTTCTTTTCTGCCTGTTGCCATAAATGTTCTTTTTTCCTTGAATGTTAACCTGGGCAGCCCATGAAGTCCCCTAACCCTGGGCCATGACTGTGTTGTCAGCTTAGGGAAGTTCTAGGTATTTGTATATTTTTCCATACCTGTCCCGTTTTGAGCAGTAGGTGGTAGCAGGGTGGGAGAAAAGAGTCTGAGAGCTCAGGAGGACAGGATGACAATTAGAATGGTGCTGATGCCACAGTGATCACCAACCATCTCTTTTAGCCCTTCATACAACCATGTCAATATCACACTGTGCTGACTGAATTTAGTCTCCTCTTATCTTTGGGCCTCCAACAGAGGCAGGCTGGCAAGCCAGGTATTGTGGGGTACCTGTGGGAAGGCATGGTCACTGCACCTCACTTCTGGGCTGGGACCCACCAAGGCTTGATAAAAAGAAGGGTAAACCTGCAGCTTCCAGAGCAAGTGTGACAATGCTCATGGAGATGACATATTGCACCTAGATACAGAAATTATTTATGAAAGAAAAACATGCCACTGAAAAGAAATCCCAGCTCATCGACAGGAAATCTGAAATTTTGACACATCTTTATTCCCACAAGAAATTTTCCTCTTGACTCCCTGAGAGAATCAAGGGGTTTGCCATTTGATCTTAATAGTCCTCTTGTCTATTACAGTCTTTTTCACATAACCAGAGGATTGGGCTTAAAGCACAGAGCTGAATAACCCATTTCCAGCTAATAATTATAATTTTTACAGTCAAAAAGTTGTGTCTAAAATTTATCTATGTGAAGATTTCCTGAACAACTTTCTGTAATAAAAGCACGAAGATCAAAGTCTATTCACATTTGTAAACGAATGTGAGAAAAAATTATTTGTAATTACTGCTAGTAGTTGGGCCTTCTAAATATTCTCTCCAATTTAATAGATCCAGGCTGTGAGTGTGTGTGTGTGTGTGTGTGTGTGTGTGTGAGAGAGAGATATTAATGATGGAAAAGAACCAGAAAATTCTCTTTAGCTGAATACTGCTGTCCTCTCTCTTTGTGATGTACTTCCTAACAAAAAGGAAGGAATTTCTACAGTCTCTGTGCATTCCTTTGATGCTTTGTCCTTGCCCAGTTTCAAAAACTTCGGCATTGATTTGAGCATGTCTGCTCAGCTGAAACTGTGTTAATGACAGTAGGTTTTTTACTGCTTACTGAGTTGAAAGTTTACTGCTTTTGCTGCTTACTGAGTTGAAGGCTCCTTGCTCTTTTAAATCTTTTCCTGGTAGTTAAAAAGCAGTAGCACATGACTGTATGCCAGGCATCACTGTTCTGTCTGTTTTGTACCATGGGTCTCACTGTAAATCATAACTCACAGACAAGATACTACTAAAACTTGAGTGAAAGAGTGTTCAGAGAAAATCAAAACGAAAATTAAGAAATGACAAATGCAATGCGTTCTTATTTATTCAGGATTATAACTTTTAAAATAAATTAATTTCAGTATCTAAACCATGCAGGGGTTTTATCACTAAATTTTCCAGAAGAAGATCTGGTAAGTCTCTGATTACTACTGGCCATGTCTTATGCCTGCATGACCATAGCCCATCATCAGGCAAACAGAGTGCTGAGAGCAATGACCCACTCTCTCTTAAACTGACTACTTATTTTCAGAAATATATGGCTGGAGAAAGCCTAAACATGGTGTCCAAGAAATTTCTCACTGCAGAAATTTAAATAGCAAAGAGTGGGAAAAAACACCTTACAGTGTCATGTGGTGCATACAAGGAGCCTGGCCACGGGTGTATGGAGCACCCTTCTTCCAGGGCTGTCTTATTTCACTCACTGGCAGATGAGGGTGTTTCTTTTTGCTAAGCACCAGCATTGTGCTTACCTGGACATGTACAAACAGAATCACTCAGCCAACATGTTTATATCAAAGAGTTAAGTCTGGGAGATGCTCATCACCTTCTGAAGATCTCAACTATTTTTTACAGAATCAGAAAGATAAGAGAAAAATTACCAAAGACACTACAAAGGAAAAAAAGAATGATAGTCTAATTTGCCCTAGATTGTACAGTACATGTCACCAGAGCAACAACTAGCAATTCTTCTTAGTCCTTGCATCCTTTTTTTTCTTGAGAAAGAGTAAACAGCAATTAGTCCTAAATATGAGCAGGTATGAGATAGCCCAGTGTCAATTACTGCCTACATAAACGCATAGGAGAATAGTGAAGAGAACTGGGTTATTTCAAAATTGGTACTTAATTAGTAATGCTCTTTCACTTGAGTTCAGACACACTAACTGGAGCTAACACTTAACCTAGAAATGTCAGCCTAGATTAGGAATGCATGACAGTTCAGGTGCTGATATGGAAAGGTGCTTAACACTAACTCTGAAGGATGGATCAAAATATGTACAAGAAATAGAGCATCTGTACTTTCGTATACTTTGTGAATGTTCTGCTTACAGTCAGCTTATACATCTTGTCTAAAGAGCACATCTGATGTCAGAAGCATGTTCACACATTTTTCACTTTTCTGTCTTCTCTGTGAGTCCTTGCTTACCTTGCTGTGGATACAGAGTCTGGGAGCTTTCCCATGGACTGCCTGAGAAGTACAGGCTTTCTCATAAGCTTGGAGGAAACAGAAGGGAAAGAATCTCAAACAAAGATGCACCTGCTATTATTTACAGAATGTGTACTGTGAGAAATTGTATTGTTTATGGTAAGAACATCTTACAGGAGGTGTTGTCTTTCCCTGACCAATGGGCTGTGTTTTGTTCTTGAGTTAGTGTCCTGAGTGTATTTAAGGAGTGTAGTGTTACAATAAATTGTCTCCTTCCTATCCTGAAGGATGACCATGTTGCTGTGTGTTTTATTACCACCGTTCCAAGGGTTAATGCCTTAACCTACAGCAACACCTTGCCTCCTCCTGTCATCAGCAAAAGCACAGGGCAATTCCTTTTGATCACTCCTGGGGGAGCTGAGTGAACTTTGCAATTCACCTCTGGTGTCAATGCAAGGCAGCCCTGAGGGATGAAGCCTGCTCTGAATTAACACAGAATTATGGAATCATTAAGGTTGGAAAAGGCCTCTAGGATCATCAAGTTCAACCATTGTCTTGGCACTGCCAGGCCCACAACTAAACCATCTCCCGAAGCACCACATCTACATGGTTTTTTTCAAACACTTTTCTGGGCACCCTGCTCCAATACTTGACCATTAAGATTTTTTTCCTAATATTTACTCCAATCTAATAATAATGACAATCAAAGGATAATGAATGTGACTTAAGAGCATTTACTGAAACAGGATTCCACCATAATTCTGTGTAGAGAGAGAAAAAATACTGAGGATTTCCCCTCATCTCTTCCTCCCTGCAGACTCCTGCTCTACAACAGAGATCTCCTTGTTTTTTACTAATTAGTAGGGTGGGGCATTTTATCTCAGTCTCATTCTCAGAAAAGTTTTGATAGCTGAGCTAAGTAAGCTTCAGGCACTATCATACTAGGGAAAATTTTAGGCAGAATGTCTCAAATTCGATAGAATTATATGAGAGTAGAAGATATTTTGTAAAGCTAGGCAGCCTAAATGACAATGATGACCAGGAATGTGCCTACACTAGCCAGCAATGCAGCTCAACAGGCACAGAACTGTACAGTCAAACAGTTGGACTTGAGAACCTCATACCCTAACTCCACACATACCAGGTTCTTCTGGTTTGGTTTGCCTTTAACTTACAGACTGGCTCTGGTCTGACCCATCAGCTGAATGCCTGTTTCAGCTCTCATGCCTCATGTGTCCCTCAGGAGCTCCTCTTCCAGTTCAGATTGACACAGAAGGAATGCAGATCGACACAGAAGGAATCCAGATCATCCATATGGAGGTGTCTCCCTGATGTGAACCCCAGCATAACAATCTGGTGTGGCTGAGAGGTGTCTTGTAAAAGCCCACTCTCATCAGCAATGAAACACAAACATAAAAGCATGGTATCAGTACTAAGGGTATTAGTGCAGGAGCTCTATCGAGGTTATACACCAAATGCTTTCCTGTTCCCATGGGTTTGGCATAAACTGGTGCTAATGATTTTTGCCTATGTCCACTTTTCAGAGCGACATGATTGATGAGCAGAAGGGAGAAATGTCAAAACAGGAACATCAATGACTTATCCCTCAGAAAAACTGACAAATGAAAAAAGAAAGTCCTAAAGTTGACAGGTAAGAGAAAAGTGGGAAAGGGAGAAAATGCCTTGCTCTACAAAGAGAGTAAATTACAGTCTATTTGATGAATAAAAGTGAATTATAGTAAGGTCAGTGAGGGAAGCATTGAAATTACTCTCAGTTGAAAGATATTACTAATAAATTTGACTTGAGCATAGTCCATGTGATAATATTAGAAATGAAATGAAAGATCCACTTCAGGAACAGGGCAGCCTTGCAGATCATAAGGCTCACAAAGTTGCCAGCTGGCATTCTTAAAGCCATTGTAGGTATAAAAATCCAACCAACTTGATTTTTAAATTTTATTTTATTTATTTGTCTCCTTTACCTTTCACTAGGACTATTGTTCATTGTGAACTACTCATTTAAAAACTACTAATCCACAGAGTTCAGCTGATGCTGCCTTAGGTTGAAATGCAAAGCAGCTCCTACCTTATATCCTCTCCAATATATGCTGAATATATTGGCTTTGAGAATTAGGTGGTCATAGCCTAGTTCTTCCTGAATTCCATCCCAAAATACTGTCTGTGTGTAACTGTCCAGAGAATAGGCATATGTGATGAAGAGCCATGCTGTTAGGAGTATTAAGTAGCAAGCAAAACATCAGAGTTTACTTTGAACTAACATGGTGCACATTATAAAATCTCCACACGCTGGAAGAAAGAGTAAATCCTCTGTGGTTTACTCATAAATATTTAAAGGATTATCCAGTCCATTGTGTAGTGAATAACCAAATGCATTCTGATGTAAACCAGCCCAGCTCCTGTGTTTATATTGTCTGTCTGATGGAACACAATTACAAAACACTTTTTTCGTTTTCGAATTTCTTCTTGAGCTCCTTGAAGCACCTAGAATTTGAACTTGGCAATGTAAGACTGCAAATGCCCAGGGACCTGGCATTATACAGATTAGAAGTGTTTGTATTCTTCAAGGACAAAACTATATACTGTATAGTTTATATTCACATAAATGTGTTCTGTAAGGGCAAATCAATATATTATAAATGTACATCCTATATTTTTGCTCCTGGTAGGGAATTCTATCACCAAGTACAGCAAATCCAAAAAAATAACTCTACATTTTCAAAAAAGGAATATTGCATTTGCTTTTTATTACTCTATTTTATGTTCAGAATGAATATGGCTCAGGTGTAGGCTTTGAGTTTCAATTTAACATATTCGTAACTGGGGCAATTGGCAAGGTCTGCTATTTCTGACAGATGTAAACAGTCAAGCTCAGCCCCAAATGTGTCTTGCTTTCTTGTATTTTTTTCTGCTTGTTCCCCAGTATTCAGTTTATTTGCTGTTGAAAGTTCTCTTTTATCAGAAAATCATAAACTAAGCCAGGGACTGAAATGCTGATTTCAGCCACAAATTAGAAACTGAAAAATAAGAGATGAAAGAAGTGGGAAAGGGAGCCTGCACTGTGCAGATGTACTTTCATTTTCAAGAGCCTCTGTTTCCTCAAATGAAAGGTAATCTGACCAACAAAAAAAAAAAGGGTTAATTCACCATGGAAATGTGCAAAACTTTTCAAGGCAAAGTCTTTGCATATGCTAAAGGCACAGATGATGTTCCATGTAAAGCATTACTTTTATCTTTATTGTTTTGAATATGTTGGATCATAAGAATGGACATACTCCAACTGCCACTTCAAAGCTCTACAGATAATCCCACATCCCACTTGCTTTGTTTGCATATTTAATTTTCTTCAAGCAAAAGGCAAATGAAAGCCGATACTTCTCTGAAAAATTTCTGTACAACCTTCCTCAGCAGTCCAACTCATCTCAACCAGGGTAAGTTACAAAGATTACAACTCATTTGAGAATATTTCTATTTACTGTATCTCTTTCCCTTACTTTTCACGATAAACTGCTTCAATTTCTCACCAGATGAAAGTCATCAATCTCCACCATGTTCAAAAATTCTTCCTCTGTAGATCAGGGGGCTCCTAATCTGTGGAGCAGGTGTTGGTGTTGAAGCAGGAGCAGCCAGAGGAATGTAATTGTTTCTGATGCATGAGACAGTCGTTGTCAATCAGTTTGCAATGCAGGTGTCAACAAAAACAGGGTCAGGCTCCCAAGCTGCAGGACATTTTTGCCTGTTCTGACCCCTGAGACTGGTAACTGGGGCTGAGAGCAGGCAGCCTGGCCCCAGGTTTCCTATCACCTGTCTGCAGGCTCTGTGGGATGATGTGGTGCCTGAGTGACTTGCTCAAGGGAGGGAAGAAATAGCTGCAATTGTAAAACGCCTTCACTCAATGAAAAAAAACATTTCCAGATGACAGGGAGCAGGGAAGTCCAGTCTTTAGCTGGCAGTTTTCTTCATTCCCTCCTTGAAGTGTTGAATCTCTGTTCAGGCTCTAAAGGAGACTCCAAAAGGTAGAGCTGTACTGCTGAAAGTCTTTCAACCCCAAGAAATCGGTTGAGAATATTAATATGAAAGCAAAAGAGCTGGTTTGGAAGGATTTAAAGATCAAGAATTTTCAATATAATTTCTATTCAAAGCATTTCAAACAGCAAAATATGTTCAAGTTAGGAGAGCTTTAAGTGAATGAAGCCTTTTTCTGGATTACATTATTTCCTCCTATGACTTAATATGCATTTAAATATGTAATTAGAAAGAATTATATCATGGTGATACTCCTTTGGTCTTTCACGAAATCTGGCACCCTACATAGGTAATGTGTGGATTCATGCCTTCTTACCAGAGGGAATACTCTTTTCATTCCCTCTGTAAAACTCTATAATGAATTGAGTGTCTAGAAACACACAGTCTATTGCAGCAAGTGCTGTAGGTTCAATAAGATTGCTAGGAAATACATAAGGAAACTGCAAAGCCTACTCAGTCTTCTCCTTATTTATAATTTCCTACATAAATTCTTCATCAATGAGCACCTCGGGACTTTTTTTTTTTCACTCACATCAGCTTTACAACTGTCTATTTCTATTTATTACATTGTAATTATTTCCGGTGAAAAGGTGGCTTTAGTGGGGTTAGTTTACAATATTTTAATAAAAATGCATTACTCCCCTATGAAAAAGAAAAATCCTACATCAGCTGTTTTTAAGCAGTGCCTCTAGACTGAAACTAACAGACCAAAGGAGAAAACACCAGTAACTACAAAATATTCTTAGCCCTGAGGTATGAGAATCTGCCAATTTCACATCATGAAGAAACAAGCACCTAAGAGTCGACAACACTATTTATCATTTTTGCCTACAAGCAACCTGTGGAGTCCCATATCCATTGTCTGTGGACAAAACCCACAAATCATTAAAGTAAGAAGAATTTCTGAAAGGTTTAAAACCAAAAGCAAACACCTGACTCTTTCAGGCACTCTATTACAAGAGCAAATTGGGCAGCCCCTCATGTTCGATAAAGGAGCTGAAGAGTTTATATGAAATTGTGGGCATGGTACCAGGCAGTCATGTTCCTGTGAAACTGAGCACATTTCCTCAGGAATTCCTGGTGGTGAAGTGTGAATTCTCATTAACGTGGGGCTGTGTGGAATCTCACAACTGAAATTCTGAAATTTCGCTACTGAAATTCTGCACACCAAGTGTTGTAAGCATGAGGATGTCCTGCTAATAAATATGACCAATACACAAAGCAGAGCATTGGAGGGGAATGGCAAACTGTTCTTTTTAGGACTTCCATAATTTATTTTAGCTGCAAGTGAAAAGATGTGCCGATTAAAGATATTCTGAAATATTTTGTGCTTTTTGCCTTGGTGTCTAATGACTTCAAACATATTGGAATTAGATAACATTGAGAGGGAGAGTTATAGTATTACTATTATTAATTATATATCATATGATAATATTAATATATAATCATTGTATCATATAAATATAATTTATATTAATATTCTAGCTTGCAGTAGAAAAAATTCCATGGTTAAAAAAACCAGACAAACTCTCTGGTACAACAAGCCCTGGTTAAAGTACCATCTTTACACCACTATGTAGGATTTGCACAAGAAAATAAAAAAGCTAAGGGAAAAAAAATCTTATAATAGGAACATTTCTCAGGATAATGACTGATTTTTAAAATTATATCTATTAAGCTTTCTGCTTGGAAGGACCTGTCCCAGATGGTCTATTGATAAATTGTACCACTTGTTAAAGCTTGGTGGCATGAGGCTGATACAGTGGTATCAGTGGTGCCCTTTCAAGTCCCTTCCAACACAAACCATTCTATGACTCCAAGAAGCTAAAAACCCATGACCTTGTGTAGGTGACACGTACATCCTACATGCTGTCCTGCATTTTGGGTGGGAAAGGGAATTTTGAAGTATGTTTACTGGGGAAGCTGAAGTAAATTGCCTTAGTAAACTTGTGCGCTTTCTTTTTCTCAAGAAGAAATCCTCTTCTCTATTTGAAAGTTTAAGAATAGCATTAAAGTTGCTTTCTCAAGTAAGTTAGGTGGTCTGAGGTAGTTGCTATTGTTAATTAGGCCTTAGACCCTTTTCAGGCAAAACAAGATAAACTCATGCAAAAGAAGAGAGAAATCCACAGCAGAGCAAAAAAAAAAAAGCCTTCTAGCATTCTTTTAGCTTCTTCTTATGTGTGAGGTTAGTAGTGGGAAATCCCAGCATGGCATGGATTTCTGCAACTCACTCCCACTCTTGGTCATTTCTACCCATAAGGAAACGTAGAAAGTTGATTTCAGTTGCCTAAAGCAACTACAGTCATGGCAGGGAAGGAAAAGATGTCTCTCTTCAGAGTTAAGCCAGGTCTCACTGCATAAGTGGCAGACAAAATAAGAAAATAAAGTGGAGAAGTAAAGGAAGAGCAAAGCTTGCAATCCAGTTGTGTTCCAGACTCAGCTCCTCTGTGGGCTGGTTTGGGGAGAGCATCTTTATGTGAGGTTACTGGTAGAATCGGGAAGAGGATTCCTGGTCCCAGGAAGAGGAAAGGAAAAAGTAATAATGAAACACTTTCCAGTTCACTCCTGCTTGCCTAAGTAAAATCTCAGTATCCAGGGAAGGCAGCTTGGCAATCCCTGGCCATTAGTGATAAGAGCAACCAAGAAGATTAAATTTCTAAGAAAAACCTCCAGGCAATGAAGAAGATATTTCAAACACCCATAGGACTTCACTCTTGAAAACTCTTTCTGGGAATCAGCATATTACTTGAATAAACACCCAAGCTGCCTGGTATAATTGATCCAGGATGTTATTTTAGTTTTCTATGTTGATCTTTATATTTTAATTTACTATTAAAATAGAATATTTTTATATTAGACATGTATGAGCGTGAAAAATATCAGGTACATTTTAAGTTAAGTAACAAGATAAAAATAAATAAATCACAAGTAAAAATGGAAACAATAATGTTCTTTTAAGAGGCTGTTTAATTACCTATTACTTTTACTGTCATTCACAATGATTATCAATTAATCTACATAGCATTAATTTACATAGGAGGTAATGGAAAGTTAAGCTAGAAAGTCTCACATGACTGGGAATTATTTTTTGAAAAATCTTTACTTATAGCATAGATTCAGACAGATCCAACAGATGTCTTTCACAACACCTGATTTATTCAATTATCATTTTCATACTAACATCAGCATTATGGAACAACACTATTATTCATCATTCTTCTCCTTCCCTGGAGACAATTGTTTCAACTTCAGCTTCTACATGGTTGAAAAGAAATTTGCTTCTCAGGCTTCTACTTTAAGATGGTTTTGTCCTTTCAGAACAGTTACTGACACCACATAAAAACTTACAAACTGAAAGCAATTTACATAAGTCTCCCTTTCAAGACCACAAGCAATTTTACCTATTTAGATATCAAAACAAAGCAAATGGTTGCCTCAAGCATCCATTTCACTCAGTGTCTACCTATTCTGAACTTTGAGAGAACACAAAGACCCTTATAGTTATTTATTCCTAGACTACCCTCACACAACCTGTCCTTTTCATTTGTGTTTGTTGCTTTTCTTTTGATGACAAGACTCACTTCTTTTGTTCTATAAAAGTGTATTAAAAGCGTCTAACTTAGGCAAATTAGACAACCACTGAAAAATTCAAACTTAAAAAAGGCAAATTCACTAGGTAACTCTGTAAATTACTACTGTGATATTGTAAAGTATCACTTCTTAGTTTTTATCAACATGCATCTTGACTGCATTCATGGACAAATTTTCCAGTAGTCTCTCTTGGTGTATTGCAGTGGCAGCCAAACTCTGCTCCCTGGTACCTTGTCTTGTGGGCTACGATCCCTCCCTGCTTTCCTTCCTCCCCATGGAACTATTCACACACCTCCTCTGAGGATGAGGAGTGTTGTGGCAGCCATCTCCTTTGGCAGGCTCAGAAGCTTCAGAACACCCCCAGCATCACTGCTGCAGCTCAGTGCCTTTCCCTACACAGTGTGTCTGAGGATTTGGCATGAACTGGGCTCTCTCCATGCCCAGCACCTTCCATGGGAGAGCTGAGAGCAGAAAAGTATTTATGGCACAGGGGAGAACAGCCCCTTAGCAAGTCCACCACGCCCTGCAGTCAAAGGTGTCACCAACATGGGAAAGCACGTCCTGGGCTAGACCTCACACCTTCCAGTGGGATTCCCTGCTCTGCTTTGAAGAATATAGAGGAAAAAGTTACATTTTAAAACAATTTCCATAATACTAGATAGCAAACAAAGAATGGTCACAAGATGAGCAGATTTATTACAAAATTTGAGAGAGAAGACTTAGCTACAAAAGCTATGAAGGCAACATTTGCAGAACACTGGGCTTTTAAAACTTCCTCTGCACTGCAATCTTCCTGTATAAATATATTTTCCTAGAAAACCTCATCCGTCTTTCTGTGAATAGTTCTGAGAATAAGTAGTTCTATGAGCACATATGCACCTTGTCTTCCTTCCTCAGTGAAAATCAAATAATTTCCTCAAATCTTGAGGAGTATGGGTTGCTTCACTGCTTGTTTAGAGAAATCCCTCCCTTGGCTTCTCCTATTTCCATAGGAAAAAACAGACAGCATTGCACATCACTGGGGACTGCATTTGAGAGAAAAGAAGAATTCTTTCTGCAGTCAGGTCACATTCAGGCAACAAATTTTAATGGAAGAGCTAGGCTGTGGATTTAACACATGATTAAAAGAAAAATGTCCTGTCAGTGGAAGCTCACACAGAGATGGGTTTTAATCAGTGGATATTTTTCCCCCATATAAGGAAGTCTGAACACATAGGTACCAACTACAATATGCAGAAAGTCATGCTGCTGAGCAGGAGTGAGCACACATTTACTGCTGTTAGGCTCAGTGAGATTGCAGTGGGAGGTTCACCTCTGGTTTGCCTGTGTCTTTTACACCACATGTGCAGACTAAGGAATCAGTAAAATAGTAAAATAAATTTTCTTTACTTAAAATCTTATCTACATGTAAAAATCAATTATAAAACTGTGTTCTTTGGAAATAAAAAACAAAACAAAACAAAACCCCAAAAATAAACAAAAAAAGCCCAGTAAAGTCAAGCCTATCCAGAGCTGTCAATACCACATGAACTCTTGGCCTAGAGAAGGAGTTAATTTCCTTGGTTGGTTTATCAACTTCACAGCTGGAGAAGACCTGATGCAGCAGAGCTCCTCACAGTGAATTGCAGCTTTGCAGAAAGGTACAAATTTTATTCCAGCTTCCAAGTAAATTACCATGCACTGATTCCCATAGGCTGCTGAAAGCTCGTGACTGTCCAGGGAGCCATGAAGACATATTTCTTGGAAACAATGTGCTCTGGCTTTCTGAATTTCCAGGATCTTTGGTGTCCCAGTAGCTCATCAAAGAATTAATGGCTTCCAATGATATAGTCAAGAAAATATTCCTAAAGTTCAAAGCAAATACTGCTTTCACTTTTCGTAATGAAAATTGTTTGATTTCTGTGTTCTGTAGAAAAATGTTTAGATTGGCAATCTCTGTTACACTTTTCACTTTGTTCTCTTATAATTTCCAAATTCCTAGTGCAACATTCAGCATTTTGCTCAGCTCTAAAGACAGCATTTAGGCATACAAGTTTGCTGAGGCACTTTAACCTGTCTTTACCTCTTTCACCACGTCTCTCATTTATTTGCAGAGATACTCACTTGTACTGGAATCTGTGATCACTATGTTTACTGTGCACTGGGCTGCTGCAGTTCCCTGCTCAGTGATAGTTCAGGTTAACTTCAGAAGTCAAATGAACTGAAATGAATGGGAATGAAAGTATCTATCTGAGAATTGCAGTAACTAAGTTGTAGACATTTAGTCTATTGAAGTTTTTCTGCCATGGGCGTGGCAATTATGGGCAGAGGTTGAAGGGAGGAAACCAACTATTTTCTACACCTCCCATTTACTTCCAATTCTTCTGCATAATTTGCACTGAAATATTAATGACCTCCATAAAAATTAAAATAAACAATCAAGTTTTACTTTTACTATAAACACTTCTGTGTAAATAAAAGTATTTCAGAATTCTTGCACAGAATTTTACTAACATTTTTGACAATCCAGAAATTGTCACAGTAATTTTCAATGTTGTGTAAAATGACAAACAACTCTATATCAAGGACTAGAAAATATGTAGAACAATTAAGTTCTCATGTAGATTAACTGTCAAGGGGAGGGCACTTCTATATTGCTAATGCTTGAACTGTTGTCTGCCATCCCCTCAGTCTCAGCCAGCTCTGGTGCAGCAATTGGCTAAGTCTTTTTCACAAATCCTTATGATAACATTCAGTGAATGAAAATGCCAGTAGCTATAATATCACAGTTTTCAGTTCCTTTTAAATGAGCTGCTTGAAAAAGCAGATGTCCCTGGATTGACAACTGAGATGAAAAACCACAGATTTATCGAAATCCTGTCTCACATAGTTGCTTTATTGACCCAGACTGGTAATTAGACAAATATACTAGTGTATTTTACTATCCACACATTACCATGAATAATAAGGTCTAACTAAACTTAGCAAGAAAGATCAAGGCCATTTCTAGAATGTTAATACAGATACAGCCTCTCACTAATTTTCTTTCTCTTGGTTATACTTTTTTAACACTGAAGGCTTGTTAATGGCAAAGGTGAGGTGGGCTGTATGCATCCCTGAACCAATATTACAAACAGTGGAGGAGTTGCACAAGGCATGGATCATGATACAAATACAGTGACATAACTACAACAAAGCACTGGAGGTGAAGCCAAATTTGCACAAGCCTCTGTGGCCTCTTTGCAGTCCATTTCAGGGACTGACAAGTCCTCTGTAATATTGCTCAGGCTGACAAAATTATTCTGATTTTCAATAACCTGGTAATCTCACTAAACTTACTAATAAATCTGTGAGAAGCCAAAAGCTCACTTTCTATTCACATGGCCATGAGACAAGTACTCCTGGCTATTTTTTGAGTTTATTGTTGTTGTGATAATGATGATTATGATGAAGAACAGGCCTATCTTTCATAACCTTTATTGAAGAAATGCTGAAGTTCAGCTCTGCAGAAAACGAAAAAAGATAATTTTCCACACCACTTGTGTGATTGTTTATTATGAAAAAAAAGCCAAACTGTTTTCTAAACAAAAAATGTGGAAAGGGTGCAAACTAAAATTAAAGAAAATATGGAATGCCTTCAGGACAACTATATTTTACTCATGTGCCATTCCTGTAGTCCTTAACTCTAAATTGCCTCATGCTTTTTTATCACATGTGGATGTTGACTGGCTTTCTTAATCAATCACATGTCACTCAAGGAAAGGGAACGAGAGCAAGGAACCTGCCTGAGCATTGGTGTCAGCCCCTACAGGGATTTTCTTTGGAGAACAACATACATGATATGCTTCCTCACATTATTTTCTGTCCAATTATAAAAATAGCAGGGCCATAACTAATGGGAAAAAAAGGGCTGCTGCAGTGCCCCAGAGGAGCCACATTATATATTGATATCATTAAACCTTTTGTTACTTTTAAATAAATATGAACCAAATGCAGCTCTGGCTGACTGAAAGCAGGGGCAAAAGCTGCTCTGCAATCTCTTTTGGAGCAATTCCTGGAGCTTGCCCAATGGTATAGAGAAATTAACCTAAACATCAAGGGTAGAGGAAAAGCTATCCAAAACAACCCAAAAGGCATTCAAATTTATGGGTCAGTAGTAAAAGCTTGGTCAATGACCTGAAATACATTAAGCCACTCCAGCACAGACCATGATCTTAGTCTCTCTCTAGCTCATAGTCCCAGTGTTTCCCTAGATTAATTATTTACACAAGACTCATAACCTCCATTTTAATATCTGCTGTGCTAAATATCTTTTTAAATTAAATTTTATTTTTCTCTGATGATGAAAAAAAAAGCACTTAGGTTTACCAAATGTCATAATTAATTCTTATGTCAAACAATCAACATTTGTCAGATCCTTTGAAGACAGCAGGGCAGAAATGATCCACAAAGCAAAACAATTGCATGGAGTCAGTATGAAGCACTGACCAGTGACAGATATTCAGAAATTAAGTCTGAGCCTTGCTTATAATTTCCCTATGGATGTGATGCTTGTGTGTACTGAAGAGAAGAACACAGATTAAGAACATTAGAAATTGTGAGGAAAAAGTAAGAGGAATAGAGTCCTCATAAACAAGAGGATGCAATGATCTTTATGACACAGCTGATTTATTATGAATAATAATAATAATAAAAACTCCAAATATTTCAAATCATCATAGCCGGTGAATTTAAGCAGGATAACTCTGCAAATGTATGGATGAAAAATCTAAGAATACTACCAAGTAGATTATGAAAAGTGTTTGGCATCAATTCATATCAATAATTATGGATCTTTTGGGCAGGTAGGGACCATTTGTACAGAAAATGAAGTAAGAGCTTGGGCTGTATGGGGCAAAGCACTGCCAGCAGATGAAGGGAGGTGATCCTGCCCCTCTGCTGAGGCCTCACCTGCAGCCCTGGGTCCAGGTCTTGAATGGAGGGGGGAATGAGGATGGAGCCAGTGGTGCCCAGTGCCAGGACCAGGGGCAATGGGTACAAAGTGAACACAGGAGGCTCCCTCTGAACACCAGAAAACACTCCTTTTCAGTGTGAGGGTTATCAAGCCAAAGCCCAGGCTGCTCAGGGAGATTGTGGAGTCTCTCTCCTTGGAGATACTCAAAAGCTGTTTGGACACAGTCCTGGGAAGGCTGCTCTAGGGGGACCCAGCTGAGTGTGAGGGGGCTGGATCAGATGACCTCCAGAGGTCCCTTCCCACCTCAACCCTTCTGTGTGATTTTGTGATACAGAGGCTGCAATTTTTGTCCTAGGGGTAGATGTGTTACTGAGTGTTCAGACATTCTGTTGGAAGCTGCTTTAGAAGCCTGTTGCTTCTTAGGGAAAGCATACAGCGTTTATAAATTCATGAGTCGAAAGAAGCACTGGGAATGCATCTTTTTGGGATATACAGTTTAGCAGATGATGACTCTGCTCACGGTGACCACAGTATCCAGTTCCTAATTTGGCTACCAGGAGTGCTTTTTCTTATATTTCTGATATTACAACTTCATTATATTCTGTAGAAAGTAATGTATTTTTATATTTTAATATATATTTTGTGATTTCCAGTGTATGTGATAAGCTATTTCCCACTGATAACTTCACCTTAGGCAGACATGCTCACTGCTTTTTACTTCACTATGGAAAAATTTCAATATTGTTAATCTCCCTATATCATATCTTTGTCTGAATTTACACATGACTGTGCAAGAGAGGGTTTGGGGATTTTTTTGTGGCTGTTCCTCCTCTGTAGGTCCAGCAGGCAGCCTGAGGGTTACAATAATTGACACTTATGAGAGGCAACAGATGGACCTCCACAAAAAAAACCAGAAGCTTCCTTCAAAATATCCTGAATTTGCATCAGCATGCCAGAGAGCTTCCACGTTTTGCATGCTTTTAGGCTTAGATTTTTCACTTTCTTTGCTTCCCCCTTCTTTCAATGGTCTAGATTTTAGGTTATCCTTCTATACCATGATAAGAATGGGAGGAAAGGTAACTTCACCTTAGCATTGAAAGAAAATAATGTCTCCTGGCCCAGAAGCATCTAGTTGTGTCAGCCCATTGCTCTGCCAAAATTTATAAATTTTGTTTCTTCAGCACTGATGAGGTTATGTGGCTGCTAATTTCAGAGTTAGCACAGTGAACCCTGGCTCGGGGTTTTGTGCTGCCCTGTGTTAATGTCACGTTAGGCTCTGGGTCTAACACAAATCTCTCTGCAATAACTTGGAGAACTTTTGAACGTTCAGGCTACTGAAGCCACTGTGTATCTGGCATTTAATACTGTCGGTGTGCATGATCTCTTTCCAAATAACAACAAAAATTGTATGAAGTGTTTTTCTCAAAGATGCTAAGCTGTCACCATTTTGAGTGTATTATTAATTTCTTCTCTGAAAATTGAGGTTTCTGTAATGATGATCTGCCTTGCATTTTACAGGTGTTGTGCAGAAAAATTTATTAATCAAAATAAGATATTTATTATGCCCTACATCAAATAAATCTAGATCTTAAACACAAAATTTAACTATAGTTATTCTTTACTATTAATTGCATCCCATTCTCTCAAACTTCTCTTGATTCTCCCCTAATTTAACATCTTCAACTACCAATCATTTAAATAGGCACCCAGAATCAGGATGAGATACAAAGTTACTGTTTCACCAATAAAAATATTTTTTAAGAAACAACTATAAAGCAGATATAAAAATAGCTTTGCTGTGTTAAAATTAAATAAATGACTGTCAAGCCTATTTCCTGAAGCAGGGTTTAATGTAGTCACAGCTGCAGCATTCTGTGCATATAAAAACCTTTATACCAGTTAAAAAAAAAAGAAGTCACCGTTCAAAAATTTTGCTAGTGAGATATATATCTCGACAGGTATCCAATACTTGCCCCCAGAGGTGTTTCTTCTTTCAGAGGCTCTCACTCCCTACCAAATGTTTGCATTCCCACTCATTTGGACAAAGGTTAGCATGATAAAATGATTTGTTATGCCAATAAAGTTTTTTGTTACACTGTAAAATGGTTTGTTACGCCACTATTGCTACATAAAAATGTTATGAAAATTGAGTAGGTTGTAAGGTTCAAAGAGGAATAGTCTGCTTTTGGGACTAGCTACCAGGAAAAGGTAAAAAGAATGATCTTATGATCTACAGCTCCCCAGACCTTTGAAAAGACAACCTAAATGACCTTTTAACCAACAACTGAAATTGGTACCCCAATTAGGAAAGCAGTTTATGCATCCAAAATGGATGGGAACTTCCTCAAGTCACTAGTACTCAGAAAATGGAAGGAAAATGCAAATTATTTGATAATCCAAGTGGTGAGTTCTGTCTTGTGTGACAGTACATGAAACAAGCCTAAATTATAATTCAGAATGGAAACTGAAGTACAGATTCATGTTATGTTAATCATAACATGTCACAGATGGCACAGCAAGATAGCAAAACTGGAGGAAAACCTTACTTTCCGTACAGTATTTTAATTTTAGCATTGTTTATATCAATCAAAGCAATATCTGAAACTGGCAACTGTTTAATTCACAGTCATATCTTATAAGTGCCTGGCATATTTTTAATTTTCAATTTAATTAAAATGTTGAATTTTTGTTTAATCCAGCACGGCAATCAGTCACTTTTTCAGAAAGGGAACGCCAGTTATATCTTACACTTTATAATTATTACAGAATTTATATATTTTTTAATTTTCATTTTTTAGTTTATATATATATTAATTTTGTTTATTCTAATATTATAATATTAATATTTGTGTTCCTGCCATTTGACAGAACTGTATTGCACTGATAAGTGCAGAAGAAATATCTTCCTGTGATCAACAACCAGCTGTATTTCCATCAAATTCTAAGTTTGCTGATAATCACAAAAAATACTAGAAGAGATTTTAAGATATTTTTTCTTATAGAAGTAAGGAAGTGTTTGAAATATTTATGGTTTTCTCCTTTTAAACTACCCACATTTTGTTATCCTTTGTACAGGCTCGCTGGTGCAGAGTGAATGACATTGAGAGGGAAATCTGCTGCCAATGAACTCAAGGGAGAAGCATCCTGCTTTAGGTATCAAGGCCCTACAAATACAAGGAAGGTGCATGCAGTTAAGCCTGACTATGCAGAATTGTTTTGGAAGACCCACTTTCACAGGAATGTTATAATTTATGTTGGCATACACAGGGCTGGGCTGCAAGAGAAGTAATTTTGTCTTCACTGGAAAAGATCGTGACTCAAATTCTTTGCTGCCTGACTGAAGGATGGTCAGGAGAAGGCTTGTGTGGGTCTTCTGATGTCCCTGATGCCTGAGAAGCTGACAGACCAAGATAAGAGACACATCTTGTGTAGGTGCAGGTGATGTCACTGGTGTGCAAGCCAAGCGCACCAATTCCAGCCTGGATCATCAAGTGGAAGTTCATTAATCACACATGTACAAGTTTATCCAAGTCTGACTAAAAGGAAAAAGCACTTGGTGTCTTACAAAAGGCATTTAGTACTGGAGAGGAACTATCTTGAACTTTCAGACAGCTGGACAGAATGATAGATGTAACCACATACACTGATTTCTTTTCTTTTGAAAGAAAAATGTCCTTATGCTGAAAAAATGTAAAAATTAAAATTTAAAAATAATTTTAAATTAAGGAGTGAGATTTATTTCACAGATGCTGTTTACTTTGCAAGTGGTAATATAAACCAGGTTGTTAGTAAAACAGCTTGAAATACTGAACAGACCAAAAATATGCATCCCTTCCGGCTGCCCAGACCAGGTAGTTCACCTGACTAGCAGGTGTGGACTGCAGACTGCACCTCTTCTCCCACTGTCTAACAGGCCCTGGTGGCCATGGTTAGGACCACGAGCCATGAGCATTTATTTTCCCAAAATAGGTCTGGACATCCTGGGTGATCGATCCTATGTGCAACCACTTAAAGAGCTACCACTCCTAGCAGCTCATGCCAAACAGCCTGTTGATCACAAGCAGAAGCAGCCAACAGACTGAGGAAAAACTGTGGCCAAGACTGAGCTGTTGCTCCCAAAGCAACTCATCGAGTCCCAGCACTTCCCCACACTGCAGGCTCTTATAATAATTTCTTGTAATTGCATTTTTTGCCTGGTATTACAACAAATGTGGACAATGGAGGTAAAGTCTTCTGATAATGAAGAGTTCAAGGAGAGGAAAAATAACATGGCTAAATATGAACACGTAGTTTAATCCCTAATATATTTTTGACCCTTTTCAAGGATTAATCCATAGATGGGTTTGGGAAGAAACTTAGATATGTATCATGTAAAATATGTTTACAATCAGGGCTAAATAAATGGCGTTATTGATTGCGAAATGTGGATATATTTAGGGAAATTAATTTTGGATGTCTGCTTTGCTTTGCTCTGCATCTCAATAGATGAAAGCCAAGGACTCAAGTCAATTTCTACCTATCCCAGCTATGGGCAGAATGGGTACTACACCTGTACAGAGGTTTAAGAGATATAAGAAAAGAACAGTGAACATTTTAATAACATGGATATAATTCTCTAATTCAAAGCACAAATAAAAACCTCTGCAGCAATCCATCAGCCACTACACCCCCTTTCCTGCAACAGCAGCAGGCCGTGTGTGAAAGGACTGATGGAATCCCAGTATGAAAAGAAACGTGAACTTACAGAGAGGAGTATTTGGATAGCGCTGTGAATGACCTCTAGGTACTGGAAATCAATGATGCAGCCTGTCACAGAGACGTAGGAGTAATCCTCCAGGATGCCAGGGGAAGAAGGACGCACCACCCTCCGTATGCAGCCCGGCCCGTGCTCCCGCCACCAGGAGCGGTGCATGGAGATGTTGAAGGTCATGAGATCTGTTTCCTAGGAGAGGCAGGGAAAAGTGTGAACACGCTTGACTTTCTGTTCCTCACCCCAGTAACTGTAGCATGAAAGTAGAATGTTAAAGTGAAGAGAGGAAATTGCAAACATTCATTGATTATTTTGTAGTTGTTCACAGGAACTTCTGCCTGGCAAAAGAACCATCATATCTGGTACTGTACAAAATACGTGTTCCCTTGGACTAACAGCCTGAAAAGCAATTCTGATGTTGCTTGATTAGAATGTCACTTAAGAACTCTTTTTTTTTTTTTTTTATAACAGACAACAGAGCCAGTTTTACCACATGCTACTGGAGACAACCTAAATCAAATTTACACCATACTTAATGATTTCCATCATCAGATTCAAATGAGATGTCTCCAGCCAAGCACCCTGCTCTCTTTTTTTCCCTCTGCCCCTCATCCAGATTAGGAACTTCTCAGCTTAGTGAAAGAACCTATATTTGTGAACTATCTGGGTTTAAAATAAAAGCAGTAAGGTCTCTTCACTCAAATCATCTTCCTGATCAGATATTAACCTACCCAGATGGGTACTGGCTGCACCCACACACAATGTATCAAGTCTGTGCATTTTAGTAAACATACCACTTCCACTTGGAGCAGTCAAAGTGGCAAACCTACTGAGGTACTAAAGATTTTCTAGAAGGTTACCTATGAAGTACAAACAGGAAAATTCATTTGAATTAACCAAAGATTTGGGTCTTTAGGTCGTGCATAAATAAAATACATTGAAGTTGAATGAATGCCATTTAAATGCAAAAAACCCCAACCCTCCTCACTGGAGATAAGTGAGAATTGAGTTTTATTGATACTTTAAATAATTTATTCAGATTTATGTTTCCATGTTTCCCATTCTGAACTCCCAGGAAAATGTCTGTAAAATTGTCAGCCATATGTCCACAAAATACCCCTGTCTTCCATACATGACAGTTTGTGAGCACTGCCATGACACCAATTTTCCCTTTGTATCCCACAAGCATGTCCTGTCTGTAGCCATTTACTTCCACCCTGACCAAAGGGAAATTCAGCTAAGATTCCAGTAGTTAATTTGTTATTTTCCTTCGTTAATTGCCTTTATTCTGGCCACACCTGAAAATTAACAAGGGAATTAAATCCTGCCATCCTAACTATATCCTAGTAATCAGTAAGAAACCTGCTTTTGTGATCAGCTGGTTTTTTCTTCATAATTTCTCTACCGTTTAAATACAGATTTGCTAGATTTCCAGATGCATTATTTGGAGTTGATGAGGCATTTGTCTTTTGACTTTGCATGTCAATCCTTGATACTGGTTTAGAAAATTTTCAGCTGCAACATGAAAACAACTTGTGAAATAAGAAGCTGACAGACAACTCAGTTTAATGAAAATATAAATATAGAGTCACAGGAAACAGCCGGGGCTTTCTTTGTACAACAATACCAGAGATTGCAGTGTTATCAAGTGCTTTTAAAAATTGTCAACTCTAAGAAATGCCAGTTGTCAAGCAGCACACACATATTCAACCTAACCTATTTCAGAAGCTCTTTGAAGGGCTTGAGAAGGAGTATGGATTGGTAGATTAGTGTGTATCAAATATGTGAAGCAACACTTTGTTATCACAACTATAGGAATAAGTTCTGATGTTGATGGTGTTGGTGTCACAGCTTTCTTTGCACTTGAGAGTTTATTTATCTTTTTTTTTTTTTGTCTTTATGTTTTTAACAGTATAGCCTATTACAGTGTCCATAGTTGGCTAGTTCAAGGCCAATGACAAAATTCCATAGGGAAACAGCTTGATAAGTTTTGCCAACACATATAAAATACTAGATTTTGACATGTGAATAGTACAAACCCCTTATAAATAAAATCTTTAATTTCTGGAATATTCTTATGTGTAGCTCTTGGGGTGATTAAAAAAAATTGATGGTCATGTTCATGTTTCAAGGCTGTTGGTGATTCAGGCAAGAAGCAAACAGCAAAAAAAAAAAAAAAAAAAAACAAACCCAAAAGTCATCACAGCATTTGCTACCTTTTAAAAATAAATTCTTATTCAGAAATTCTGGATAATGTCTTAAAGAGGAGATTTTCATAATTACTTTTCTCTTTGTGTCTTACATCCTGAGCTCTCAAAGCAGGTAAAAGCAGATAATGACGGGACAGCAAGGATCAGTTTTAGAAATGCAAACAAAACCACTTGGTACATTAGCTTGACCTCTGAAATATCACTTCACAAAATGGCAGCCATAAGCTGTTCAAGCTGATAAATGTTAAGCTGCCAATTAATAAAAGAAAGCCTGGCAACAGGAAAAATCAATTTTTACTTCTTTTCTTTTAGCAGCTGAAACACTTCTCTCTAACTACTTGGAGATTCTTAATCTGTAAAGTGAGTCAAATGCAACAAGCATTAAAAAAAAATTAACCTGTATCTTTACAGTCATTTACAGAGCCATAGAAAATTCAAAGACTTTGCTTGGATGTACAGGTTTTAGATATCAGTGAACTCCTGAGAGTGTTTTGGTATTTGTAAATTCAGAGCTTGGAAACCACGAGCATGCTGGAAAAGCTGCTGCCCAAGTGGCTTATTTTCAGTTCTACATTTAATGAAAGTCAAGAATTTTCAGAAAGTACAAACAGATGCATAAAGTTTTTCAATAGATCATTTACTATTTTGCAATTTTTCATATTAAAAAAAATTGTATAAAATATTTAATCATCAGCAAGTGACAATTCAAATATTTATTCCTTAGAAAAAAAATGCCACTGCTTCAAAGCAATTTCAGGCTCTGTACAAGAGAAACCAAGTTGTCGTTGTAACTATCCCAGTCAGGATTTATTTAACAGTTGAAATTTCAATCGTGGATGGAAAATTGCTCTCTTCTGAGCATGTATCTTGACTTTAATTCCATACATCAGTGGTTAAACTATACTTCCTCAGCTGATAACCTCTCAGATAGACACCATGAACAGAGAGAGGGCAGATCACAGGTAACAGGTCTTCCAGGAAAATTGTGAGACTTAGGGAAGTGGCACAGGGAAGTGAAATCCTGTCTCCACTCCTCCCTTCTTTAGTCAGCATTAAAGTAATACTCCATTCTGTGGTGAAAAGTTTGCTCCTGAGTATAGGATCAGCACCATAATCATACTTTACTGATGTAGAGTCCCATTTAAATGTCTACGGCTTTTTAAGCCTTTAAACTATATATAGGATTTGTGTTGGCTGTCAGCCCAAGGATTAATTTTGATTATTATTGGAAATCATTGCTATGGCAGATACATTCTTTTAAGGTGGGATGTAATCCCTGTGCATCTGAATAATACTAAGTGCTTGGAGATAATGTTTAATTTCATTATGTCTGCTTAAATTCTACATTCGGTTTCAAGTGGATGTTTTTTATTGGGCAGGGCTTTGAGCAACCTGATCTAGTGAAAGATGTCCCTGCCCATAGCAGGGATGTTGGTCTAAATGACCTTTGAAGGTGCCTTCTGATTCAAAGCATTCTGTGATTTTTTTGATTCAATTTTTAGGCAGTGAATCTAGTTAAAATTTAACAAATGGCTTATTTTAAAATAAGATGGCTTATTTTAAAACTACAGAGTAATATCAGGTATGATGTTCCTTTCATTTATTTGTTTAAAATTTACAAACAATGTCTATAACAACAACATACACAAAACAAAGAGAAATTAAGATTACCTAAAATCACTCCCTTTAAAGAAAATAAACAGAAGACACTGAAACTCCAGACAGAAAACCCAATGCACCAATGCCTTGCATAACAAACAAATATTATGCTGTGACATGATTACCACCACAGATATTTGTTCTTTCAGCATATGTTTCTGCTTTATGATGTGTTATTTGATATTTCTTTCATTCCTTGCTAGTATTTAAAAATATGCTCTTATGAAAAGTATAACAAAAACAGTGTGTTGAGCAGGATGGAGAAAAAGCACTTTTTTTTTGCTTCAGAAAACAGCAGTCAATTGAAATTTTATAGACAAGTGAAAGAGCACAAAGGCCTGGCAAAACATAATGTTAGAGATCTTGACTTTATTGTTGCTTCTGTGGTACCTAGCTCTCCCTAAAACTTTTTATTTTATTGATACATACTATATTGCTTATTATAAATCGACATTAGGCTGAGGCATTAAATATTCCTATTCCATTTCCATCTGAACTGGATGTCAGACTAGACATAGCAAATTCATCTCCATGCTAGCAATGCACACTAAACCAGGGGAATCATGTGATGCATCTAAATTAATTACCACTAGAAGAGAAAATTCACAGAATAAAAATAAAAATTCACAGTATAAAATTCACAGACATAGGCAATGAGGTAACCCCAACATCATGGGCTGAGAATGGTTAAAAGAGGTACAGAGGCAAAGTAATTTTTGGTTGGTGAGATTAGAGGCTCATGGCTCCCACTTAAAGAGATTCGTTTCATAGACTGTAATCATGGCATCAGACCATGGCTAAAGGGAAAGATTTCCCTATCAAGCATAATTACTCTTAGAAAGTTACACTGATTTGCTCCATTTTTCTTCCAAATCTATCTACACTACAGTACTTTTTAACCAAAAGACTACCCTCCACATCTACAGCCCTTCAAAAAAAAGATGTATGAGTTAATCTTAGCAAGTACTGGCTTCTTCTTCTTTTACTGCTTTTATTCCTTGGGCTACAGAGAGTGTTATCAGATTTTTTTTTTTTTTAAAGCAGACATAATATTTTTGGAAATTGATTTGGAAATTAGGCAGATGATCTACCTATAAAAATAGTTTCCTTGCATTGTTTTATTTGCTACAAGCTCAGGGAACAGTATACTCTTTTGCAAAACAAGCAACTTTAAAGTTAGATTTACCAAACTTACTAGAAAAGTAGAATGCAATGGAATGTCTCTAGGAAGCCAGAAGGCAAGAAGCCAACAAGAAAAACATACTACTGTCTTCTTCATGCAGTCTTAGGATCAGTTGCAAGAAGAAATGAGAACTAGCAAGGGGCTATTTTTGAAACTTGTTGCCCCTGAAGTTGAGCTCTGATCTTTGGCAATATTCAGATCCATGCTCACATCCCAGCTCCATGTCTTTTCCTTGTTTGACCTCCCTTTTGTGGCAGTCTCTGTCTGAGAAACAGCCCAGAGAGACAACAAGAGTCAGGAAAAAGCTCCAACACACAAGGAAAAAGCGCCTGAGACGAGTGACTGGATCAATACGAGTCCTACTTACCACTTGTCACAGGAAATTCAACACGAGCACAAAGAAGGCACAACTGCCCAGAAAAGCTGCTGTGCTCCAGTGGAGTCCTTGACATGCGATTAAGCTGAGCACTTAGTTTGAAAATTGCTCTCATCTACTCCCTCTGATGATCCAGAGGTATGGCAGAACACAGATTTGGAGTGATGCCAAATTCTGAGCACTGCTTTGAGTTTTGAAGACTGCGAATATGACAAGGGTTTGTATAAAGCCAAGGGTTTGTGCAGATTTGTGTGTCCCTGACTCAAGCTATACCTGATTTTGGCTGAAATGAAGAAGCAAGGCAGGACCAAAATGTAACATAGTGAAAAATTAGAAACATCTTTGGCAAGCCGTCTATACCATCTAAAACATCACAGGTCAGAGAGATGTGACAGGTTAAAAAAGGCTTGAAATGTCTTAGTGTACAAAAATGGGAAAATACTACAATTTTGGGCCATAAAAATTTATATCTAAAAGATTTATAAACTACAAGCATTTGATAAAGGCGTTTATGACATAAAACAATTTCAAGGCTCAGCAAGAACATTTTAACTTTGTTGTTGTTGTTGCTAATTTTGAGCAAAATTGTTGAGATCCCTATGGAGTCATTCATACATTTGAAATATCACAAAATTTAAATTTGATACCTCAAAAATAAGCTGCCACAACACTTATAGTAAACTCTTTCCCACACTATTTCATATTATTTACAATATTTTAAATCGAATTATTCTTATTAATTTTTGTTATTTAATATTTCTCATTAAAGCAGATAGGATCAGGCTTATGTGCCTGAGTACCTCACCATGTTTACAGGCTCTAAACATTCAATAAATACACTGCTTAAAGAAATGGAAAAGACTCTAGCAGTATTGATGGGAATTGGATGTCTACAGTTAAAATGGAGAGATCTGGCTTGGGTTGATCATACTAAAAGTATTAATTCTTTATAGCACTTTGTCTTGTGCCACAGACACCCAAATATTACAAACCTTGGATGGAGTTTTAGTTCTAATGCCACTAGGAAATGCATGGAAATGGAGGACACAGTTTGTGTGCAATGCAATGCAGTCTCTAGTCAAAACAGAATTTAACTGTGTTATTACCCAAATAACCATATTTTGTTTATAGTGGTTGTGAACAAAGACAAAGCATGGGGATAAAGGCATGATTACGAATATAATGTTGTAACAATAGCATAGTTAATTTTACTATTTCCCTTCATTTCTGGTGTGTTCTGTGCTTTGTCTGTCCATCTCAACTATAGGAATACCAAAACAGCTCTTGCTATACAATGAGATAAATTCTATGCTGGAAATAAATACACAAGAGCCTGAGTCCTAAATTTAAAGGTTTGTCCCAGACTCTGATGACACTAAAAAGCACCATAAAAAGACTTTTGAAAACTCACTTGAATGTTAAAATTTCTGACAAGAAAAATAACTTCCTTGTTTTAAGATTAACCAGAAAGCTCCTACCTGCACTCGGGAACACTTTTAAAGATTAATAGGCCAGTTTAAGCAACTGCTGTTGTGTTCTCTGCATTGCTTGCTCAAAGCAATGCAATTGTTCATGATATTGCCAACTCTTGTTTTATGACATGTCTGGTTATGTTCAGCATTTTTGCTAAAGCCTTCATTCCCAGGGACATGAAATTACTATAAGAAGTCTGTCTTGTTATGAGAAAGTGAGCTGAAGAGGAAAACTTCAAAACTCATGAGCTCTGCTGCTAGGCACCTCCACTCTGTGCTGTAATTTGCATTGTTTGTTGTTTATCTTAAAGCTGCCTCCTGAAGTCTAGAAGGGAGGCTTCTGTATCACAAGTTCATATCACACCTATCCAGGGCCTCACATGCCATATTCCCTCATCTTGGACAATCATGGGTCCATCAGGGCATAGGAAAGGGCCAACTGCTTTTTAATGTTTCAACAAATACAATGACCCAAGTGCATCCTAATAGCTTTAATGAGGCAACACGGAATATTATTATATAAATCAAACTCCATGATTCATGGAAATTTTGTAAGAAGATCCAAGTTTTTGTTTTAGAGTGTGTGCAAAAGACAACAAGTAAGATGTGCTAATTCACTCCACCTTTTGAATGAACTCTGTACAGCTCACTGGGTAAGACTGCCTACCACTAACAGACTGCCAAGAAGTGAGAGTACACACTACCAGAGCTCTTCTGAAGACTCAGAATACAAAATGAGACAAGATGCAATAAGCAGCAGAAGTTATTGTGCTGCGAGGGGTCTGTTTTCTTACTTGCTTGCTTCTTACTTGCTTACTTGCACAAGATGTGCTTAGAAAAAATACCTTTCCTCACAACACTTTTGTTTCTGTATTTCTTCTCTGTGATAACAGGTCGTCATATTTTTGCCAGTCCCTCAATTTTTGTGGTGCTGTTTGCCAATGGCCTTGGCTTTAGCAGAGCAATCCTTTAATCACAGGCTTCATTTGCATTCTGCTGAAGCAATGACAGTCTACAAAAAGAATTTGATAGCATTTATTTCTAAACGGCAGAGACAGTCCCTAAAGAAACCTTAAGGTCAGGTGATGAAATTTGAAATCCTCCATTTCCCAGCAGAAGTTAAGTGCCTATGACTATGGAAAAGAGAATCTGCTGCAGCAGGTCTCAGTTAATATAATTCATTTAATTATTCATTGTACATTTACTACAGGCATTAGTTTACATTTTAGGTTCCTTGAAACATTTTATAAATTTATGTAAATATATAAATATATGCATAAAGTCTATTTTATTTATGTATACATGGTATATATTTATATATTCATATTTAGCAGTACAAATTAATGATTCAACAGTGCTTTCCACTGAACAAATGCCAACCGTGGTCAAAGAAGGCAGCATTACCAATCTCCTTCAGTAGTGCATTGTACCCTGATCTTAATCAGATTAATTTAATTTGCAGCCTAATCCACCTCCAAAAGTCACTAACTCTCACAGACATTCACACAAAAAAGAGTTTTTATTTGTTCTCTCAGGAATTTTCAGGTTTTCAGAGGACTAGTTCAAAATAAAGATCCTTTTTTCTCTGGCATCACTTCTCTATGGGTAAGTCTACAATCATAATAATCAAATTTCTCAAATTATTTTGACAAGATTAATCAAAAGTATTTGACAGTGTCCAGTAACTTTTGAACAACTTCAAGTTTGCCATGCCAAAGAAAATCTGTGAGGTGCTAAGGCTAATTCTTAATTTTTGTTTTAATTTTGAAGAAATTTCTCACAGAAGCTACTTTAATCAATGCAATTGACTATGATATATATTAAAAAATATATTTTTAAGTCAAGAGGTAACTATAAAAGTCTCTGTTAATAACAAGTCTAGGTGGATTACTTAAAGGTCCTGTTAACAGATGTTATATAAATCTGGTCCCTTTAAGAGATGCCTAATGCCTAATGATCACTCTTTAACATCATGGACTTGTCTGCAATCCTTCATCATATAAGTTTTAATATATCTCCTCTAACAAATAACAACAAAATGAGACCACAACAGAGATAAAAAAGCAGATTAATATTTGAAATGATTGTTTTATTTAACTCTCAAATTTGAAATAATATTAACAGAAAAAGAGAATAAAGATGTGAAATTTTTAGATAGAAAATAGAGTTGTGAATGACAGCAGGACACAACGGCAAAAGGACAAGTAATATTAACATCAGTTTATGTACTTACTGAAAACAAAATCAAGACTACTATATAAAGACTTTACTCACATACACATATATATAAAAGAATTTTCAGTTTGTCTGAGGGAAGAAAGAATCAAAATATTGTCAATATCAGACATCGTTTCTGCAAGCTGACGAGCATCTACAAATTCCAATACACTTTGGAAATCATGAAACTTTACTATATGCAATAGTAATTACTAGTTTTTCACTTTGTGTTTCTATTTTTAAAACTGCTTTTAGGAGCAGTGATAAAGGATGTCAGTATGACTCCAGGAGACAGCTGAAAGCCTGAGAAACCTACAAAGCTACAGAGTTGATTTGCCAAGCATGCATGTGCATTATTTAATTTCAACAGGCATCCCATTGACATAAGGGATCTACATATATTTGCTAGATTAGGGCAAGTAAGAAAAGCAATAGGAAATATAACAGAGGAAAAGGACAAGAATGGTATGAATATGTGGGTCTATTTTTACAGGCCTAATTGTGTATTTCTTGGAGATAATACAGAATCTCTTTTAGTATAGCATGCTATGTAGGGTTGTGTGGCACACTGAGGCATAGAGGAAGGTTTTCTTGAACAAATGTGGCATATTTTGCTATAAAACTCTAGTTAATTCTATGAAAACCATCCACAGGTAACTGTAGTGGATTTTAGAATTTCAGGTGCAACTGATGCTGGTTTAAGAATATGTCTTTAAAGGAGAATTTCCCTTCCAGTCTCTGGGCAAGGAATATGAACAGAGTAAATGTTGTTTACATTCAATTTATTCCTCATATGTAGCCCGCTAATGCCTGTGTGCTTGTGCTGGTTTTGAACTGGATAAAGTTCATTTTCTTCAGGGTAGCTGGTATGGGGCTTAGTTTTGGATTTGTGCTGATAACAGTATTGATTACACAGCGTGCTGGTTTGAAAGCAAACCAGTGGGGGACCCCAGGTCAGAACTACAGTTTAACAGGAAAATTAACATAAAATGCAGTAGTACAAAAACACTGACAGAGTCAGAATACAACCTGACACCCTGTCAGTCAGGGTGTTGGTGGCAGTCCCATTAAATGGTGGCTGCAGTCCTCCTAGAGTGACAGATGTGGTTCAGTTGAAGCAGTGCTCCTGTAAAAGGGTGCAGTTTTCCTCTGAAGGTCCAGTGGTGGTATAGATGGGTCTGGTCTTTCTCTAGGAATCCAGTGGAAAAAGGCTGATTGTGGTGCTCCAAATACAAATTCCAAGCAGGAAAGGCTTGGCTCCTCCCTCTGGGTGGAGCATCTCCCAACGGGATGATGTAATTTTAGCAGTCATGCAGATGGACTCAATGGCCCATTAAGAGAAGATATCTCCCTGGAGAGAGGATGGGTCATGGAAGAGCTAAAGAACATTGTCCCACCTGGTTTTAACAGATGGCAATAGAATACACACTTCTGGTCACTTGCACTGCAACTTAAGACACACAGGAATGCTTTTATTATTGCTGAGCAATACAAGTTATTTTCTGCTCCTTACCTTGCCCCACCAGTGAGCAGGCTGGGGGCTAGAGCTGGCAGGGGATACAATCAGGGCAGCTGAAGCAGCTGGGTGGTGCTTAGCTGCTGGTTGGAGCAACTAAGTTCCATGACATTGCTAAACAGCAAAGAAAAAGACAAATTCAGTGCTAAATTTGTCTTGGAGAGATGGTAGATGGGAGAAATCACAGAAATTTAAAGATGTGGAGATATTAAGATGGATGGAAGAAAGTTTCCTGACTTTGATTGCTCCCTGGCCCTTGCAGACTTTCCCACTGCTGCTCTTTCACTAATTACCTCTTCTCAGAGCCACAGACTCTGCAAGAGTTTTGCTCCTTAAAGCTCTGCTGAGTGCTGTGTGGATGAGAGGGGATGGGTCAGCTTTAATTGCGTGCTGTCTGGGCACAGGCTGCATGGCTGTGTGCATCAAAGCACTGCCAGCTCAGGTGAAGGCTTCTGTGGGGAAGAAGAGAAGTCAGCCCTGCCCTGGAATGCTGCCTCAGTGCTGTGCATTTGGACATTGTCCAACAAGGGTGGGGGTCAGGAAATATGATGGAAAAATCTCACCAAATGCCAGCCCCTCCTGGTACTTGTAGGTAATGCTCATGTGTTCACATCTAAAGCATTGCAAGCCTTAACACTCACATGTTTGATTTCAAATGGAAATTGCATAGTAGCTATAGGTTCAATCAGCCACTGGCAATGCAGAACCTCAGGACTTCAGACAGCTTTGGATTGGATCCCTTTAAACATAACTGCAGGATAGGGAAGCACACACACACCCAAACCAAGGGGATTTGAGATGACAACACAGCTACAGAGGCACATCAACATGCACACCTAGAAAACAGATACACCTTCACTGCCCTCCACTGAACTTTCCTGTTTGGCATCAAAATAGATTTTGCCAAGCTGGTATGTCCTTTCTTAAAAGTACAACTACTTATGCAAACACATGGAGGGCATTAAATCATTCATACACTGTAACCAGGCAGATCTTTGCACAGCTGGCAGAATGTTGTGAGGAGAGAGTATTCAGCTTTGCAAGTTGGAAAACAAGGTAAACATAGGCAGACATTTGAACTTGGCAATCCTTTTAAAAACTGTAGCTGTTATTTATGATTTTTTCCCTTTCCAACAAGAAAAGTTAATATTATACAGTAAAGACTTATGACCTGAACATGAAAAAGTAAAATATCCAAATGGAAAAACACTCCACTCCAAAAAAGTCCCCATTGTTCTGTTCACATTGTTCTGTTGCATTTTAAATGCATTGGAAATGAACCAATTTTTCGGCTGAAAATGCACTTCTAAAGTAAAAGTACTAAACCTCTGTAATTAAAAGACCATATGTCTCAAAATTTTTCTCTGAACAGACTGGCTTTCTACAAAACACCTTATTTCTCAGAAGGCAAACAATTTGTTTTCCCTGAGATAAAAGCCATAAAAGCCGACAAACTTTATATAGGAATCTGTCAAATAAATTCTTCGGAGTCCTGTTAGCAAAACAAAAAGGAGGAAACATCTCTAAACAAAGGGGTTTGCTTACAGTCATTTTAAATGTTGTCACAGATGATTCTCTGGACAATCTTTAATCTCTAAGAGCTTTTTTTGTGTCAATTGTACTAACTTGTGAATGAAAAAAGAAATAAATTACAAAATCCATACTGAACAAAAAATTCCTATTAATACAGCATCAGGAAATCACAGAGAAGTAAATCACACATTGTGACAGCCAAAGCCTGGTCACAGAGAGGTACATTTTCAGCTAAATTATTATGATTAAATTGTCATGACTTTCACCACCATAGAAACAATAATGTTATAAAGGCATTTTAACTACCCTTCTTATTGTGCTACAGTACAGAGAATAAGCCATAACAAGAGGAGGAGACTTTGTAATTCAAAGCAAAATAATGACCAGCTCTGACTATACCATTTCAATAATTTAATTAAATTAAATTTAACCCCTAACTCTTGCAGTAGTATTGCCGTTTAGCCCAAGCCTTTACTCCCTGTAAATTATAAGAGAAAAGTGCATTTGCAGAGATTAGAACTGGTCATTCACTGAAGTAATGACTGAAGAATTCTTCTGCATATGACAGACATATAGACACTTTTTAAGGAAATGAGAAAGCCTGTTTCATCTGTACCTAACAGCCTCACCAGTAATCTACTAAATTCTGATAGTGATGTGTCAAGTTTCTGGAAATACTAAACAAATGACCACAGCTCATGTGCAGAGCAATTCAACATCAAACATATATTGTGCAGATGTGCTGTGTTTGTGAGGTCAACTGAATATTTGTAGTGCATTCCTAGTGGGAAATGTTGGACCTATCTGTCTTGAATGGCCAATACACACAGATGCATAAAAAATCAGGTATCCTTTTTAGTCTCACCCTATCTGGCTTTCATTTGGTTTCCTAAAGAAAGAACACCCACAGCATCTCAGTCCATACCAATTTCTGTCTCTCCATCCTTTGGGGCATTTTAGCAGCTATACAAATGTCTCACCTGTATTAACTTAACCTCGAGATTTCATTTAATAAGAAAGCAGGAAGAGAATAAGAACCCTAGGGAAAGTTTGTCTTTTTCTGATAACAGAGAAATCATAAGAGAGATTGATGTCAATGCACAAGTATAAAATGAGGCACAACTATTACTGCTGCTCCTACAGCCACTTAGAGTATGTATTTACTGGGGTTTCAACAATGTTACAATTGAATGTTTTCAAGCAATGAAATTACTACTTTTTTGGGATAATGGCCACCAGAAATGGTGAATTGTTATCAAACTATCAAAATACATTATGCACCCGTTAAAAGTAAAAACAAATTTTAAAATGATTGCTCAAATGTCATGGAGAGGCACAGGCTGACCTTTTCCTGCCTGCTGCATTCAGGCAGGATGTGTAGGGGTGTTGGACATAGAAAATTCTGTATGAGCAAGTAAAGCTGAAACAAAACAGATTGTATCAGGTGAGAGGTTCAAAATCCCAAAAACTGCTGGTGGTTGATCCAAGACCATGAGTCTTCCTGACAGGCCTAGGTTGGTGCAATAAGCATAAGCAGCCAAAGAGCATGTTGTCATTGAGTTTCTTCATTCAGAAGAATGTCTGAAGACTGAGCTGAAGAAGAACCCCACAAATGGTTAGATATACTGTGTTGAAAAGTTACAAAGAAACTTCTCAGGTCTCAGCTCCTTTGTATGTATTCCCAACCAAGAGGGATTGGTATTTCCTATTTCCCTTTTTGATACCTTAAGACACATGGAAAAAGCAGCAGAAGTCCAATCTTGAGTTTGGAAAGAAACATAGTTGAAACAAAAAAAAGAAGAAAGGCTATGAATATTGTTTTAGATTTATGTCTTGTTCTAGCTGTTCAGCAAATATGAATAATTTATTCTTCATTGTTCTATTTTCATAATACAGTTTATTTTGCATATTTTTATCTGTACAGAAAACAGCTGAAAAAAATTACATAATCACATCTGGTGAAATGCTGGTCTACTGAAATCAACATATGTTTCTCTGTTGATTCCACTGGGGCTGAAGTTTAACTCCAGATGCATTACTTTTGCTTCCACCTCTGCTTAGATATTCCACATCCTATATTGAAACTTTGTCCTCGACCCTTCTCATTCCCAAGTCAGATGCCATGCTGGAATGGTTCTCCTATCACAATCTTTGCTCCCTTAAATTTTGCCAAGTGCCAAAACTAGGCGCTTTTTTTCCTGTGTTTTTTTTTAAACCTAAAGAAGCAAAGAATAAATGAAAACAACTCCTATCTAAAAACTACAGTGTTTAAAATATATTCTTCTTAAATAAACCAGAAAATTTCTTTCCTACCATAGTCCAATATGCAGGCAAACTATACAGTCACGGAAATTACTGCTACAGAACATGATATAAGATTGTGGCAGTATGGAACAGTATCTCCAGGGGGGGAAGTTCTCTCTCTAGGATATTTCCTTTCCTCTCTCACTAAATCAGATATCCTGCTAGAGAAAGTGGGCAATTAAAGGCACTGATGCATCTGCACTGAAGTGAATGTGGGAAAGAACATTTAGCATGCTAAGAATTTTCATGTTGGGAAGGTAATAGTCAGGGAAGAACAGCAATCAGGCATGAGATTTTTGTTTAGGAAAGCCAGCAGTAAGAGAATAAGAAAAACCAACAGCTAGGGATGCTGACAGCATCAGTTGGGTAATTACTTTCTCCAGCTGCAATATTCTAGGCATTAATACCATTGATACTAATAATACCATAATAGGCATTGCCATTTATAGCCATAGAGTGATTATTAAAAGTGTAAAAATCTCCTGTGACTGAAGTTTAATGTTGCACATTAGACTTCCAGTTGGATAACTACTGCCATCATATTTTACAGTATTGTCTACTGCCACTAGTAATTCCAGGTGACTGAACTGAAAGATAAAGTGATCCCAATATGATCTTATTGATATTTAAACCCTGCCATGTTCAGAGAAGTCTGTTGTTCTACGTTTTTGCTTTTAGCTTTCAGAATATTATGGTGGATTTTCGCTATTTTTTTGAGAAAAAAATACTTGAAATTAGGAAATTGTAAATATTGCAAACATTTCTGCTATTTCAGTATTTGATTTTGTAAACTGTATAAAATACTAAGTCTGAAATCATGCTAATGTTGACCAATTAATATAAGATCATTGCAGCCCTTTTTATTACCCATTGCTTAGGTTCAGTTTTTATGTGCATTTTGGCTGTCTAAAGAAAGAGGAAAGTAGCTCTAATTCAATCCTTATTCATTTGCCAGATCTTGATGTCAGACTAATTCAGTTCAATCTTTTTGTAACTCCCTATTTCACCTTCCAAAATAATCCTTTGTAACAGAATCTCCTATACATAGTACACTCCTCTGTACATAATGAACTTCTCAGAGGCTTGTTATTAAACTGTTAATATTGCAAATAGGTGAGATACGTGGCACCTGACACCATCTGCACTGACAGGAAGATCAGTAAGATGTCACAAACAAAATGCTGGAGGCAATGTCATCATTAACACTTCCCTCCTCAATTTAGGCATGATTTTTTTTTCCCCAGAAGCACAATATGTAAAATAGATTAGCACTACCAGCCAGGCAGGGAAATACCCTGAGTACCATCAGCAATCATGTAATTACTCCCATTGCATTTCCTCTCAGACATCACAGGAAAAGCCTAAACTTTCCAATTTTTAGCATGTGGCCCGTTTGCCTAGAGTAAACTTGTGCCATAGCAATGGAAGAGATTTCTTATTCTTTAAAAATGGCTATGGATTTCCAAGGAAGGATAAAAGTGTACTAGAAAACAGTGTTTGCCTCAGAGCTCCTTTGTGAGTTGTTTATGCTCTCAGTCCATCAGCCAGTGTTTTCAGTGTTGCCAGTGATAGTGCAAGAGAGAAAAAAGGGTAAACACAGCAGCTAATGCTGAGAACCTCATTTTAGAATTTTTTCTCTGGAAATTTTCCCAGATTCCGCATCTGCCCTGGCACAACAGCTTACATTTCAGAAAGTGGGTCTCACTGGAGATGGAGTGAGAACATCTACACTCAAGTGGGTAGGCTGCTTTTCTTCTCTCCATTTGAAATATTGTGCCTGCTACTTATCCTTAAAAAAAAAAATCAAACCCAGCTAGACAGTGAGAACAAGAACAATGTACTTTATAAAAGCCACAGGCAGGTCCCTTTCCAGTTCCCAATATTCCAGTTGCAATACCAAGAGCAGGGTACAAACAGAGCCCTATGACAGACAGACCTCCAAAATAGTCAAGATGTTAATAATAGTTTTGTTATCCCAGTTCTGCAATATTTTTAGATGTTTCCTGTGTTTCTGTCCTTAGTTGTAACAGGGAGGTGATAGCTAAAGTCAAGACACAAAAAGTACAGTCTCTGACATTGGCGTTTTGGATATTTTTTCTGTATTACAAATAACAGATTCAATTTTATAGACTCATAGAATGACTTGGGTGGAAAGGAACCTTAAAAGATCATCTAGTTCCACCCTCCCTACCATGGTAAGGACACCTTCCATTAGATCTGTTGCTTCTATTAGATGGTTGCTTAAACCCTATCCATCTGGCCTTGAACACTACCAGGAATGGAGAATCCAAAACTTCCCTGGGAAACCTGTTGCTGTGTGTCACCATCCTCTTAGTAAATAATTTCTTTTTAATATCTCATCTAAATTTTCCCTCTTCCAGTTTAAAGCCATTCCCCCTTGTCCTATCACTCTATGCCCTTGTAAAAAGTGCTTCTTCAGGACTCCTGCCGTCCCCTTAATGTCCTGGAATGCTGGTACAAGGTATCCCTGGAACCTTCTTTTCTCCAGGCTGACCAACCCCAACTCTCTCATAGGCAAAGTTCTCCAGCCCTCTGAGCATCTTCATGGCCTCCTCTGGACTCAGTCAAACAGGTCCATATCCTTGTTATGTTGGGAGTCCTAGAAGTGGACACAGAACTCTCTGTGGGGTCTTTTCTCTCCCATAGAATTTAACTATTAGAATATCTCCATTACTATTGCTCAGCATTTATAGCCATGTAATGTTAAAAAAAAATTAATGCTTAATAATTGTATGACTTTGTGTAAATCTTTGTATTTATTCCAGATAGCAAAGAGGAATCACAGCATATATGAAGGATTTCTCTCATTTCTGGCAAAACAAAAAGCAAATATTCAAAGGTGGTTTCTTTTCTCAAAATGTCAAACAACAAAAGGATATAAACTACACAGGCTGACTAGCTAATATTTTGACAGGTTCTTAAATTAAACTACATAAGTTTGAAAAGCATGAAAAAGTTAGTTTCCAAGACACTTGCAGTCAATTCTTCCCTGTAAAATCAACTCTGTATTTTCCTTCTGAGGAGAATGAGATAAAGAAAATCTTAGAAAGAAAGAAAAAACAGGCAAAAATTTTTATTTCAGAACTCACATAACATCTAAGGAAATCCTTGTTTATTGCAGAAGGAATTTTTGTGCTTTGCAGAGGACTATTTCTTTATGTGTAACACAATTTGAGAATGGCCTCTCTTTTCTTTAAATGGCTAAAGGGGACACTGTCTCCATGGACAGCCCTTCCAGTCCTTTCTCTTTCCCTGACTTTCCCCAAAGTAATTCTTTGAATGAAAGCCCCACTTCAAAACCTTAAAAGAGTTTCTAAAAAAACCCAAACCAAACAGCAAATGCTGCAATGGATCCTATAAGTCCCCATTTTTGTCTCATGGCTATTCATCCTATGTAGAAAATAGTTTCTGTATTGGCAACAGGATTTCCTTTGTTCTGCACTCCCATTAAGGCACTGATTTGTGTGTTCCCCAAGGACCAGGGCACATCTTGAGACAATCAAGGGCTCAGGTGTGCTGAAAAGGTTATTCATGAGATCCCAAGGGCAACCACAGTCTCTTCATTCATGCACCTTTTGTCCCTGATAAAGCTTCAGCATGGTCATACAGGATGGGATATTATTTTTAAATATGTTTGAAATCTTCCTCATGTGCTAGTTCTGTGCTCAGTCGTAGATTGTAAGTTTCATTCTGATTTCCTTAAAATCTTACAGAAGACACTCAAATGTCTCTGTTACTGTAAAAGCACATAAACCCAGTTCTTGACAGGCAAAAGAGAAATAGCAAAAACAAAGACAAAAATTCAAAGACTAAGAAAGGCAAAAAATTCAACATCCCTTTACTCAGCAGAAGGAAAACTGACTGCTGATGATGTAGAAGGGGGACTAGGAGATTATTTGTTAACTGCTGGAAATTGAATTATGGTAGTAGAACCAATGAAAAGAGTTACTGTCTGTTAAAGCAGTTTCACTTAGTTCAGAGGAAGGCAAAAACAATGAAAGTGGGTAGAACAGAAAAACCAATTTGAATTGGTGAGCTGGGAGTAAGGTGTGCACTGTTCCTCATATGACTTTTCTCAGAAGTGATCAGCTCATATCATAACTGAGCCTTCTCCAATTAGAAGGCAGACTCCAGGGTACCAAATTTTGTGACAGCATGCAAGTAATAATTACCATGGCTACTGGAGAGCAGTCTCATCTGATTTCTGGCTTACCAATTACTGTATATCAAACAAACAGCCATTTTAAAAGATTTTAATTAATATTTAAATGGAAGGATGGACCAACACAGGCTTTCAATATTTTTCCTTGATAATAATCTTTTTGCACTTAAATAAAAAAGTAGATGAAGACTTTTGTGGAGGATAACAATTTCTGAGTCATTCAATAGCAAGGAAAATGACAAAGAAAGAATCTTAAGCATCTTAGATGCAAGAGAGACAAAAAGAGAATTTTGTCTCTCCTTATCCATTCATTGGTTTAAGCTTATGCTTAATTTTACCAATTCTTACTACTTGTAAGGTGAATCCAATTTGTAGAGCCACGCAGTCCATTCACCACTTATCTAAAGTATTTCAATGGCACAGAGTAGGAGTTCTCTTGCAGGGTATTAAAAGGAAACTAATGAATAGGCTCTCAGGAGAAGAGATCAATCTCACTTATCTTCAGTAGGTCTATACTGTCCAAAAATACCTCATTTCACCCCATTGTCTATCCCTCCTGGAAAGTGAGATGTACCTCTAAAGGGCTCCAGGGTTGCTCCTACAAATGGATACTTAAAAGTAGTGTGACAGGCCCCTGGAGGATGTCTCCCCCTCTTCCTGCTGAGGCTGGAAGGAGCCCACATAATCAACCTCGACTGGTTTGAGATGATTAATCCTCCAAAGTGTTTTGAAATGTAAATCAAGACTTTAAATCCAGCAGACAGGATCTGCACTAAATGCATTTACTTAATAAATGTCATTTTTTTCATCATTTTGAGGCACTGATGAGGCTGAATCCATTTATATGTATAAGTTGCTTTCAAATCCTGGAAGATGGTGTATAATAAGGCGACTATTTCATATTTTTAAATAACATGTTGAAAAGTTGAAATGTAGTAATTTAAGAAGCAGGCAAAAGCTTGGCTTTCTTTAAATGCAGTAATCATACCAATAAATTATATTAGCATTTATTAATAATAATATTTTCCTTTAATAAACTAGTTCATTCCTAGTTGACATTTCTATCTTTTTATTTTAGTGGTGAAAAACTAATCCAATTTCCAGCTATAAATAATGCTGTTATGAGCTCTTTGGATTTTGAAAAATGTTGACAATTAGAGGATAAAGGAGAAGAGAAAGAAAATTATTAAGCAACTGAAAAGGCTGTTCTGAGGCCACACTGGAGGAGCTGGACAAGCTTAAACATTTTAAGTACCAGGTACTCCAAAGCAGGACAGTATGTTCAGGTGAATAAACTGAACTTGGAGACTTTGCAAGAGCATAATGGGGTCCTAAGAAGAAAGCCAAAGGGTATTTGGGAGCACAGGAAAAGTAGCATGCTGGGCAGCCCCACAAGGCTGCAAGCCCTCCATCCACTCTGCCTTCAAGAGTAACCACTGAAGATTGGGTTAATTTGTTCCCAGGAGAATAAAACATGGAAATGTCATGTCCTCTGTAAGAGAAACATTACAATCCACACAGAAAGGGGAAAGACCTTAAATTATGTGATATCAGAGGATGGCTTTCCACCTGTGGAAGTGGCCAGAACATCCCCAGTTTGCAGTCTAGAGCTGGTCCAACACCAAGTCTCCAAGTCTAATTGCTTTCAGATTGTTGCACTGGACATTCCTTTCCTACCTAACCTGATCTGTGTTGCCTTCCATATATACCATACTCCTCCTGGTGTATCAGACATTTTAGAACCCAAAATCTCCGGGTTCTAAAATCTCCCCAGAAGGTGATTCTGAAAGGAATGTTTTACATACACTTATATTTATACTATGTGTAGGAGGAAAAAAGGATTTTTTTGCATGATTACAATTTATCAGTATCTACAAAATAGCCATTTCATAATTATTTGATTTCTTCCAAACGACAAAACGTGAAAGCAACCTGCAGTCCCACAGTAGACATGATCAGTGTACTTCCAGAATAGCTTGGCATTTTGTAGCAAATAACTTACGCTGCATTTATCAAACTAAAAAGAACTTTTCCTCAGGGGTGCATAATCCTTTCTGCTCCTTGCCTTATAATAAACTAGATTTATCTTTAACCTTCTCTTCTGTATAGCATTTTGCAGACCTACTACATGTAGGTTTTAAACCAAATCCACAAAGATACTGCTTTCCAATTTTCTCCAGGAAGCACTCCTAATGCTTTAAGGAAGTTGCTTACTACATTTCCTTCTTGTACAGCTTCCAGGCACAGAAATCACCCCATTAATCTCCATAAAATTGAAAAAAAATTGAAAACTTCCAGTAGCCAATATTTTGTGAGTGTGCCTGTTTTAATAGTTGCAGTTACTCTTGCAAGTAGAATGCCTGAATTCTGCACTTAATGCCAGCTACAGAATTGAATATATGAAATTACAAACCCAAATAATACTCCATGGCCTAAGAGTCAGCAAGTTTCTCAGTGAACAGAGGGCCGTGGATAATGCTATGCAATATCAATGGCAGTTTGCTCAAGTCCAGAAAGGAACTGGATTTCAAAGAATGTGCTACAGAAGATGAATACATGACAGAAAAAGCCCTCAAACACTCCTTTAAGAATAGCACAGAAATAAATTACTCAATAATTCACTACTTTCCTTCACTAACTTTTCAACACTTATAGCTAAAAACTTCCAAAGTGAAATTTGCAGAATGAATAAGGAAAACAATATTAATTTTTCCAATGAGATGCAGTTCTTTTCACCTATATAATTTGAAAGCAAACTGGGTCAACAAAGTTAGATTGTCCAATAGTCAGTTCTACTGCATTCAGAAATAGTCAGAAATATCTGTGAAACCAAATCATATAAAAAATCATGTTTTTTCTGAACAGAGTCCAGTCTTATCTGCATAGGGATAAATACAGACATGAATCTGGCAGAATGGCTGCTCTCTTGTGGTAAAAAGTCACATTTTTCCAAGATAATAGGGTAGTAGTAATATTTGTCGTCATGAAAAAGTTGCCTTGGAAGAATTAATATTAAGAAAATTAATTACATCACGATAATTGAATTATTCTTGCAAAGATACAAGTTTCAAGAACAGTTCAGAGAAAAGTCCTCATGCATACATGAAAAGATAAGATGTAAGGTTGTGTTTAGTCTATTGAATCCAGCTCATGGGTATGAAATTGAAATGCAATAGCTATGAAATTGCTAGACATTAAGTGGTATATATGGTCAGAACAACAATGTATTTGATTTCTCTACCACATTTCTCTACCACGCTCGGGCCAAAACCAGAAATAAATGTGGTCTTTCTCCTACGATTTATTTTAAAAGATCAAAATCTTAACAATTTTCCAAATAAAACAACAACAACAAAAAGAACTCTTGGTTAGTTACAGGAGATATCTCATACATTCCAGTCTGTGTGTACCACAATTTCGAGTTTGCTGGCTTTTTGTGGCAGCAGCATCTGTGTTCACCATGCTGCTCTTAGTAAAGAGCCACAAACTGATTTAGAACCCCTATGAAAACGAAATCTTTCTATAATTTAATGAATAAAATAGGAAAGTTACACATTGAGCACTTATATATGTCCTCTTCCTTGATGGTCAGCTGTGAAACAAAACCAAAAGGGGAGTTACTCTCTGAGAAAGACGGACTGGAACTTCCCTACAATTATAGTCAGGATGAGAATTTGACTTTAGCTACATTTAAAAAAACCTCTGGAAAATCTGCCCTCTGTTGCCTGTCATCAAACCGAGCTTTGTACAAAACCCATAAAAAACACTGTCTCTTTCCATGTGGATGCAAACGGGATGATCATTGCACAAACTGCAAAACACAATATTTTTAACAAAAATCTTCTGCTGTACCAGCAGGAATTTTGAAATAAAGGCAAAGCAACTCTGACATCAAGTATCAACTGAAATATCCTTTATCTCCATATAAATAAATATGGTGTAACTCCTTTTAGATGATAAACCACTGAATGGGTACAATGGCTGTAAAGAGTTGCCCGCAGACTTGTGTTCTCAGATGCACAAACACAAAGTGATAAAAAATGCCATCCTCAAGTAATCAGGTATATTTTGAAGCTACCAGTAGCATCTTTATATAATCAACACCAGCAGAGATGACATTTATGTAAATTACTTTCTAAATGGCTATTGCAATAAGTAACTGCTGTACTAAATTTCAGAGAAATCATGGCTTTAATTTACAGCACTTGGGAGAATTTTTCGTATCTATTTTTTCAATACGTGCATAAACATGAAAAGAAAAATCCTCTATAATTCTATGAGAAATGTTTTATACATCCTAGAGAAATTAACCATTTCTGATGAACATTTGTCGGGCACATAAGAATTTTAGTGATTTTAGAATTTTTAGTGATTAATTATCACACAACTTGCAGACTTTTGATCTTATGAAAATGGTGACTTTTAAATACAGAAAGAAAAGAGGCATAATTATGTACCACTAAGGGTACTGTGTCATCAGTTTTTTTATAATTAAGGTATAGAAATTATTGTATAGAAAAATTATTGCATGAAAAATTATTGCATAGAAAAATAAGAGCTGACAGGCAGTGAGGCTGCACATTTAGGATGCCACCCCAGTGTTGATGCCAGATGAAAGGCTAAACAGTAAATAATTTCTCCTCCCAGAAAGATGCACTCCCATAGTGCTGTTTCTGATATGAAATAGATTCAAGTGTCATTGCCACAACTGTGACTTTTAATACCAGTGCAAGCACCAAAGAACATTTTTAGGGAGAAATATGCCAAAGGTTTCACAGACAGAACCATATAGGGAGGGGAATGCAAAGTTCTTTTTGAGCACCTCCGGCTCATTCTTAGTCCAATCTTAATCCTCCATTTCATGACTAAATAGCTCCTCGTTATTAGGAATTATTCTGAAACACAGAAAACATTCTGTAACACTGAAATGTTTGGCTGACAGATGAAGAAAGTGTGATTCTAAGTCGTTCAGATTTCCTCTTGTGACTCTAGTGTCTCCTGTCTAAAAGAAGAAGAAAAAAGTTAACTAAAAAAGAATTTTCCAATCTTCCAAACTAACTTTCTGAACCATGGTCAACTACACATTATATTTTTAGTTCAGAAAGGTCCACAGTGTTATCTTTCAACAGATTTCTGTATCTATCCATAAAACCCTTCCCAGAGCTTTGTGGAAAATGTAAGACCTGCAGCACAAAAAAACCAAAACTGATAAAAACATAACTTTGTTACTCTGAGTTCATCATGGCACTGATGTGATAGAATATATAGATCTACTTCAAGAAATTGCCTTGTATTCAGATTCCTTAATCTTGTGCATTCATGGGGATTTCTCAAATCAAAATTAGGAGATCTAATACCATATATGCTCCATTCCTCTAGAGCACTTGAGGGGTTTTGTGGGTTTGCTGGTAATTTTTTATAGACTGTGCTATCAGAGCATCTTTCATTGCATACTAGATAATACAGCCAACATTTTTTTCCAATATAGTTTGTACATTTTTCTAACATTTCTTTGGGGAAAACCGTTTGACTCTGGATTCATACTGGCAAAGGAAGGATCAAATCTATGATCCTACCATGCCTCCCATCTCTGAAACAGAGATGAAGAATTATAAAGCCAAGAGCAATCTATTTTATTTTATTGTATACATTATGATCTTCCAGCTGGGTTCCTGGCAGGCTCACAGAGTAAACCTCAGCTGGGAGAGATTTGGGGCATCTGTGCCTTATCTCATTTATGTATTTATACCTGCCAAACAGTCCTGAACGCTCTGACCCCTCCTGAAATATCACCCTCTGCTTGCCACAACAGAAAGATTATTTTCACCTCCCTCTTGTAGCCACTCAGGTTTACTGGTGAGGTAGCCCAGATCTGAAATTGTTTTGCTATCTCATTCAGACAACTGTGGATCTCAGCACTGTTTTCTTTCAGGAACAGCAAGAAACCATTCCAGCTCCTTTTTATAGGAAATGAAATAATCTGTTTGGGAGTATTACAAAGGCTTGTCACTCTGCCCTTCTTGCAAATCCTACAGTTTTCTCTGTGTGCACCATAAAAGATGGAATAACATACAGACATCACTAAGTTTTGAGGCTAAGTGTGCAAAACCATGTTTTTAATAGCTTCAATTAAGAAAGATAAAGCTGTTTCAAAAGTACAGCTGAGTAGGAAAGTGAGGAGGAAGGAAAAAATAATTGAAGAAAAAGAACAGCAATGTCACTTCTATTCCACTCACTTGTGTTCTGACCCTTCATAGTAACAGAATCAAATTAGAAGAGGAAATAAATGAGAAATAATACTGGGGCAAAGGAAAATGAATCGAGGTAGTGGAAGGCTGATGGAATAGGACAGAAAGAGGGCTAGAGCTGAAGAAAAGGTCATTTACAAACATGAAAAGGTAGCAGTAGCACAGAAGTGCACAAAAAATGACAAAGGAGAAAACAAAATTGGAAAGGGATATAGAGAGACGTGAGCAGGGGAGAGACATCGCTAAAGATAATTCTGGGAAAGGAAGTCCAATCATAAAAATCTCCCTTACTTCCCATTGATTAAAAAAGTCCATCTTGAAGCTATACTGACCTTCATAACTATTCATCCTGCCAAGCACAGAATCACTTTTTCATGTTCTCCGATACTTGCTCACCTCTTCACAAAATTCCATTACTGAGATAAGCCATTAGCAAAAAGGTACTCAAAATTAATTTGTGAGCACATTAACTTCTCCTTTGTTCTGTCTCTTCATTAACTCGTGCTGAAGACTCTTCCATGGTGCTTTATGCTCACCTTTATTTGTCCACGCTCAAAAAATTTTTACATAGAAGACACTTTCTAATAGTTTTGGAAGCAAGACGGAAGTAGATCAGTAAAAGATTCGTCCAAATTTAAACTTTTAATGCTACCTTCTTTGACTTACTGCCATGCTGTAAAATTGTATTTAACTTTCTTTCTTCCAGATCTTAAGCAGCAGAGAAGCATGTAGTAAAATATAAAACCCTCCCAAAGTACCTTTCTTGCAGAGTGCATGTAATGTAATTTGTCTCTGTAACATTTCCTGTGTTCACTAATGATCTAGAAGAGATAGCTTGTTACCAGCAATAAAGTTCAGGTAAGATGTCAAGCTATAAGATTGCAGCATAGGAAACAGATTTATGTGCAGCTCGAGACCTGGGAATAGCTTAGAAGGATAGTATGTAAGGGAGAGAAGGTGAGGAGGGAACAAAAGGTCCTAAGAGAGAGATTGGGACTGTTAGTCTTGGTCTGGAAGAAATGCAGCACTGAAGGAAGAAGGGAAAGACAGAGATGCCAAGGGAATGCAAATCAGGTAGAGGATATGGCTCGGGCACGGTGGAGTGGGACTGACAAGTGTCATCCTTCCTCTGCTAGCACAGGAGTGGAAAACAGATAGGAAGAAAGGGAGGGGAAGAAAAAAAAGTCCAGTAAAATAATACAAAGAGATGGGAAAGAAATTGAGAGGTATGTCACTCAAAAAGAAGCCTCTTTGAAGAGGAAGGATTCTAGAATAATATATTAGTCCATCTTTCAAAAAGACAATAATAGACCATAGATAGATAAACATGGAAAATATTTATTTAGGGGGGTCTGTGTTATGCAGTATAGAAAGTAAGGAGGCAATATAAAAGATCAGAAACTAAAGGCTATATAGTTATAAAAAATTTATTATATAATGTTAGTTCTAAGTAAAATGTCAGTACTTCAAAAAGAGTATTTCCCTCCCTCTGTGTGTTTACCCAATCTGTGGATGTAGGAAGGTGGTAGTACTTTGCAGAATTTGAAAGGGTTTACCAGCCACTGAGTGAGAAAGAGAAGTGAAACACAAATGAAGCAGTGAAATGCCTTTTGTAGTGTTTCAGATTCTTAAGGAAAGCTAAGGAAAGAAAAACTAAGAAAACCCAGGTTCTTAAGATAGTTAATTAAAAAAACAAAAAGCAGGTCAAAGCACTGTACAAATACATTATCAAAGACTAATATGGACTAAGGACTTAAGCTTTTTTTACTGGACTTTGCTTCTTGCGTAATTTTCATGATTCAATACTCTTGCAATTTATGTAAAAAGCAAAAGGAAAAAAGAAAAGCCTTTGCATGTAGAAATACAGCTAGCATGTTTGTTGGAAGGAACCTAGTTCATCTGCATAAACATAAATACATGTAGAGGGTTTTTTTGGTCTAAACACTGGCTCATTTAAACCTGAAGGCATGAACAGGGAGGTCATTTGATGACTGTCTATAAATTGAATTACTTGGACTTTTCCACTATAATTTGAAATTTCTTTTTTATATTTTATTATGTAACTCTGTAGCCAAGAATTACCTTGCTTCCAAAGAACCAACAATGGTAGAGAGGCATATAAGGTAACAGTTTAAAGTGTGTGTAAACCAAGGACACTCAGGATAAAGGTAGAAAGAATACTGGGATTTTCTTGGCCACAGATAGCTGCTTTAAATCTCACCAAAAAAGTAACTGAAGAAAACAGATTATTACCCGTAGATGAAACCCACAATTATTTCAATTAATTCTGGCAATACTGCATCTTCAAAGTCAACATAGTAATAATAATGATAACAGCAATAATAATAATAATAATTTTGCTAGAAATTACATTGGAAATTCTGTATCTCTATCTCTCTGAGTGCAGACTAACAGAAATAATCAATAAAAAAGCAGGCTGTAAATGCATTGTGCTCCACAAGGAATTAGCAGCACCACAGTGTAATTTGCAGCTGCCACAACAGCAATTGTTTCAGAGACCCAATTCTTGTTTCTTATTCAGAGAACAGAGATGAATTGGATCCAAGGGAAATAAGATTCTCTCTTCAACTAAGAGTTTCAAAACTAATAAACCACACTTTCAGGCAAAATAATATCTTTATTTTATATTTTGAAGTCTGGGACTAGGCTTGTACTACTTTTTCCAATCTAGGCTGTGTTGCCCGCATGTCATTTAATGCACAGGTGGTTTAAAGCTCTGATTTTAGGCTGCCATAAATTACAAATGCATCTTATTCACTTCTGGGCACTTTTATACACAACAAATTTGTATGATCATATGCAAAACTCAGTAAATGGCTCCTCACATATGGATGACTCAGAGACTAAAGGTTTTTGTTTGCCCGTTTATTATTTTAGCTGAAATACACATACATTTCAAATTTTAGATAGAAAGATCTTCACTTTGAATAGTATATGCCATAGAACCCTTGCCTGGACTTGACAGAAAACATCCTTGTCACAGGAAAATGGTTCCCAGGAATATATTTGATTCAGATATTTGATTATTTGAAAATCATCTCAGTTGTGCATAAAATTGTTATTAAGAACATATAATGATGACAGTCAGAAGAGGGGTTTGGTACTGCTGGAGTGAGCAGTCCTATGGCACACAACACTAAAACAGGATGCCAAGAAATTCAATCACCTTCCTCTTTATCAGGTATCATGGGCAGTGGTGCAGGGGCTTTGCACCACCTAATTAGTGGATTGTCATCAGTCTCGTCTGTTTTCTTCTCAGAGCCAAGATTAACAGAAACATGGTTGAAACAGTTTTTCTCCTCTTCAGGCTTGGGATATTTATTATATCTTATCAGAAAGTACAGAAAGTATGACAGCACTTCCAGCTCCTTGCTAGAAGTAGGAAAAATGGCTACAGAGGCAACTGCTACAAGGTCTTTTAAGGCTAAACAATCCAATAGAGAATTAAAACCTGTATTATTTATACTTTTGACCCAAGAACTAATTTCCCATGACCCTTAGAGTGACACTAACTGACCAACCAGAAACTACTACCTGAAATCCATGAAGAAGAAGGAAGAGAAAGAAAGATGAATAAAGAAAGAGACAACACCCAAAAATCTCCGTCTTGTCCTATACCTATTACTACACTATAAAACACCCAGATTTAAAACCCAGCACCCTGTGAAAGCACACACTTCTAATTCTACACACACAAGATTTTTACTTCACCACTCATATTTAGAAGCCATCTCCAAGGCCTCAGGTCAACAGCAGTGTTTTCCAGGGGGTCTGTGCCTGAAAGCACAGAAAGCTCAAAAATTCCAGATTTCTGGGATCCAACAAATATAGGTCAGACCCCAGGAGGTTGAAGGAATTAATTTCTGTTTCTGTCCTCATGAAGCACAAAGACACTCTATCAGCCTTTTTCCATGCACAGTTTGATCCTGTTACTACAAAATAACATAATATAGAATTTTAGCAGGGATACCAAAGAGCAGTGTCACCTATTAATAGCTGTTCTGGTAAAAAAAAGTAGTCATGACCTAGTAAAAATTTACTCCCTGGGACACACCAGAAGTAGAAGTACCTTTAAAAAAACTAGAATCAAAATAATAAGTGTTGTAAATTAACAAATTTTTTAAAAACAGAGGAAAATAAATCCTCCCAACATCTTTCACTTTAAATGATAAATTTTCATGCTATAAAATGACTTGAAAAGGGCTGAGTTGAAGCAGGACCATACGGTAGCATATTTTGGAATTATTCAGAACTTCTAGTGTAGAAAGGAAAAGGCAGCTATGACCTATTAGAGGGAATTCCCAAAGAAATAGGGAGGCTGTGATGCAGAGCACTGGTCAGCTCACAAATGCTCAGCTCAGACCACCCAAGATCAGAAACTGGAGCAGAGGCAAAAATTTATGGGATCACTCAGGGAAGACTGGAAGTACAGACTGAGAGGAGACCAATGCTTAGGCCAAGCAAAATGAAAGCAAAAGGGTTTGTGCACTGATCAGGGAAAAAAGAAGGAGTGGAAGGGGCAAGGGGAGGGGAGATACCAACATAAACCCATCCCCACCAGCCAGTTTGGTGTGGCCCTTCAAACTGTATTAATTAGGATCAGAACCCAAAATCTAGGATCTAGAGAAGATGCACAGGAAGCTCCCTGGAATACATACAAGCTGAAGGTGCTCTGAAAATCAGATCCATTCCTTAATATCTTCCTCCCACAGCCCAACTACAGGATAGTAACTTCAACTCTCACCACAAATAAAATGATCTAACACAGCTTTGAAGATCCACTCATTACACATGTCCCAGGTCACAAAGACCATGAAAGCAGTGAAAGGAATCACCTTAACATTTTTTATAGACAATTATTTAATTCTACATTACTAGCAATGAATTTATTGTTCTATATATTTTTAATTGGAAAAAAAAAAAGGAAAAAAAAAAGGTTGTTGTGGATATATGAATCTAGGAAAGGGCTCCAGAAGCAAATATATAGAAGTCTTCTCATTTTTCATCATGGAAGAAAAGAGTCATGACATTTCAAATAAAATTAAAATATATCACTCAAAAGACTTACAAGTTATGCAACTTGAGCTTCCCCAGAAACAAGAAGAGATTGAAACAAGGTATCTGAAAGGAAAGCATCTAATGTTCTATTTTGAAATGTCAAAGTGATATGATTTAAAAGGAAGAACCAGGAGAGGATCCAGAGGATCCATAAACCCGAAAATATTATTGTTTTGTCCTTTCATGACACTGCTTTTCTCATTTCGTTAAAGTACTCAGAGTCTTAAGACTCAGTCTCTGTGTTTCACCTAATAATATGTGATACTGTCATGGATTCATTTTCGATCTATGTTAGTTTAGAAGGGCACTATTCATTTTTTGACTGAAAATCTCTGAGGACAAAATCTTTGTCAAATCATCTGTCTGATATGCTTAGCCTATGCAGAAGTGAAAACTGCCTTTTAAATTACTTCAAAATCTGTATAGATTTCCTCCCTACACTCTGCTCTAATAGCTTGAAAAGGGGAGATGAAGGCATCTCTAACTTCCCACAGTACAGCTGCTAGCAAATATAATCCACAAGCCCAATAGTTAAATATCCAGCTCAGTAGGACTTAAGATAGCTCCATCTATCATAGCTCATCTCTTTCCATATGGCTGCTCCAACCAAATGAATGCAAAATAATAATTGTTCTAAGCAGTCAAAGGAAAGAAGACAGTGAAAGCATAATACTCTCTGGACACTCCAGTACTTCTTGGAAATGTTTCTCTTTCTCTGTCTGCCTCAAGTTAATTTATTGGCTATTCTTGCAATATTTATTTCTATAGTAGAGACATTAGTGTGAACATTGTGTTGCAGGGCACACTAAGACCTTCTCCTCTGAACAGAGATTACAATACAGAAAACAGGATTAAGCAGGACTGACAGCAAACTAAATGAATACAGGCAGGCAGATCTCAGTCTCTGGTCCAACAGTTGTATCCATAATACCTTTTTTTTTTTTCTTCCCCAGAAGATGAGCTAGGAAAAAAAAACAACAAGCAACTATTGCTTAAAGGAAGCTTTAAAATGATGCTTAAATTAATGCCAGGGAGAACTAGAGAACATAATCTTGTATTAAATCTTTTAAGTCTCAGAAATACTAGGGTGGAGCATTGTCCTGTGAAAGATACAGTCTACAGAAAACATTCAGAGTTTTTATATAAATGCTCCTGTGAAAGGACTTGGAGATTTATTTCAAAGCATAGGAAAGCAACTCCTAAAGCTGTGATCTGAGGTCACCCACGAACTTTGAGTTCATATGTGATACTGAAAGGTAATCAAATAAACTAGCTCTGAACGCTTTGAAGGGATTTTACTTAAAAGCAAAGCAAGAAAATATGCATTAACATGTGTATAATCAGCACATTTCGTGTAATATAACTGTTCATTAAAATGGAGCAATAAAATGATCAGTCTGAAAGCTGGGGCTCAGTGTATCTTCCAGTTTCATGAACACTGCCATTACAGCAGTATTTTCTGTTCTCAGGTTAGCTGTTTTAAAGCTAACTACTACAACAAGGAGTTCAAGATCTGGGCCCAGAGACTTAGCACCAAATCGTGGTTCTGACCAAGGATATGAAGATCCTCAACACAGTCTATTTGTATTTCACTGCTATCAGAAATTACAGACTGCTTTACTAACAAAAGATTACAATGACCAATTCAATGACTGACTGACTTACTGAGCAAACACATGTATAAAAGAACAAATAATAAATGAAATATCAAAGTCTTATGTCTCTAATATTTAGGGGAAAAATACTTTGCCTATTTTTTCCCTTTTTGTTTCTTGAAAGACATGTTTTACAAGCAGTATTTTCTCCATGTAGAAGGGACAGGTTTGAAGCCTTGTCTAAAGTTGCAGATTCTCAGCTTAATCCTATCAATTACTCAGAGTTTTCACCTCTTTTTTCTTCCAGACAGCCTGTTTAGAGGGCTTATAACTTTGGAATTTGACACAGACACATGCAGAATGAGAACTATCTGCTTATCTATCTTATCTGTTGTCCAGTGAATATTTTTTACAGTGTAAAGCTCAGTTGGATCAAATTGAGAGCTTTGGAAAGGCAATGCTGAAGTGTTCCTTTTATAACAGACAATCCTTAGGCTTGTTCATGTGCAGAATCTAAAGACCATGAGTCCATTCCAGGACTGTTTATTCTGAAATGTTATGGACATGCAGAAACACTTTGTCACATTGGTCTGGAAAAACCACAGAGAGAAGCAATATGAAAAAATCATCTTGCTCTCACAAGGGCAGCTCAGATTTGTTTCAGAGATAAAAAAAGCAGGATTTATAAGGAAATTTTCCTTTCAAACCTGAGATGGAGTAGTCACAGCAAAGGCAGAACTCATACAGGCATGAAAAGGACCAGAGACATCAGAGGTCCACTGGCTGCACCTTGTGCAGAAGAGATCATGCAGTTGGGTCTTCCCACCTCTGCCCCCTCTCATTCATTCACAGAATCACAGAATATGTCCCAACATCACAAGTAGGGTCCAGTAAATCCTTAATAGTGTAAATGAACTAAAATAACCCAATATTTTATAAATAATTAATACACAATCTTCTTTCTGAAAAGTACTTAAATGTTTTCCATAGTGTTTTAAATTTCATGATCTTTTTTCAAAAGAAATCTCAAAACCAACACTGGAAGATAAGCAGAACAGCCACGACTTTCACTAATAGCTTTTTTACTTAAGAGAATTTAACATTTTATTGGAATAAATTATTTTACAACTTCTTTACTTACAGGTATTTGAGTCTGAACCATTTAACTGGAACTTTCTAGAAATAATTCAAATTAGGATGGTTCAGACATCAGGTCTGGAAATGATCATTATAAGTAGTTTTATAAAAATAAATTGAACTACAACTTTTATTTACAATAACTGTGAACAGCACAAAAAGTGCTGAAATGTAATCAGTTTTAGTGGGGCTATTCAGTTGTTTTTCCAAGCTGGATGAGAATGATCAACACCTTGGAACCAATTAACACATTGCCATGCTGCTACATAACTGGTATTTTGGGTCATTTAAAAAGCCTTAACCAAATGTTAACTAACTCATGCATTAGGTCCTTGCTGCCTTGAACTGACATTTTCTGATCACACCCTATGGACAGACAGGAGCTTTTGCACACAATGTAATCTCTCAGTGAAAGCACAGAGGCTTTTGCTCAAATGCATCTAAGCATAAAAGCTTTCAATTATTCAGCCAGAAAGATTCTACCCCTATGAGATCAAACACAAATGTACTGTTGAATTTTGATCCAAAAGCCCCAAGCCTTGAGAAAATTGAGTGTGATGGCTTTGGGAAGGCACTGCTCCCCATTTTGTCCAGCAGACCATACAAAGATATCCCCCTTCGTAAAGGGAAGCTGCTCATGACAGCAAGGAAGAATATCTGTGCTGTAATGCACCATTAAACCAAATTAACCCAATCATCCACCTGCTAAGTGAACAAAATAAAGGGAAATCTCATTCTCAGCATGTTCCTTTGCTCCCCATCGGCAGGGAATGGATGCATCATGGGAAGAGTTCCTTAATGTCACCAGTTAGCCTGTAGTTCTTTCAAAGCCAAGCAATGTACTTTGTTTCTAGTGTTTTAGCACATTTATTATGGCCAAATACAAGTTCTTTGCCAAAATTAACTGCAGCAGGAAAACTGTACTTCCTTTGAATGCTTTTGTCTGTTTGCTTGTGAAGTGCGTTGGGTTCATGAGTGAAATAAATAAATAATTGGAAATTACCAAATAGCCTCAAGCCGAGATATTTAATATTGAAGATGTCACTATGGTACCTTTTAGTTTGCTACTGTTGTTCCTCCACCCTACATGGGCCTGGACTTCCATCTAAAACTATATTTTTATTTATTTACCTCCTCTTCACAGCGGCATGATGCACTGGGAACTCCCAAAACTTGCTGGTTCAGAGTGAGGACTACTTTGCTTTTCTTTCTTACTGAACCAGCATCATAAAAACAAAAGCACTATCCAAGCTCATTTTTTTGCCTGTAAGACCAGTTGTCACTAAACATCAAGGGAATGTGTGTGAAATTGTAACAGGCCCATTATCAGGAAATAAACTACCACCTAGGAAAATTGAATCCTAGTCCTACTTCAGTTTTTCAGATTGAAGCATCACATTTTTAGCCCTGCAACAGCATTTCTGTTAATGTGTTCTGACACCAGATGCTTTTATTATTCATATAAACGTAGTGCCTTTCTTTCTTTAGTAATTTATTTTATCAATATAATACAGTTTTCCTATCTGGTGGAAAAGTATTTTATTTTTATAAAAGAAAGGTCTTGTTTAAGGGGAGGGTAGATGAGAGAAAAATCATGCCATAGTGTCTTATATAGGAAAATTTACAAGCCATTTTCCTATTTATATGGACATTAAATTAAATAAAATCATATTTGTACCTACACATATAGATGAGCTTCCTGGTTTATGATGGTAAAATAGACAATTGTTTCAAAATATTAACTGGAATGAGCGCAGCTGATTTGACTTCTATTGTATTTATCAGGTGAGGTATTGGGGATTAAAACATTTGAAAAGCTGTGAAAGACATGTATTTGCTGTTTTTATTACAGTAAAGGATGAAGAGAAGGGCTTTAGGCTGGAGGATAATTTAGAAGCACTGAAGATCACACCAGAATACCAAATTGTTTTTAATAAGATGAAATGTTTCTTGTGATCCTATTAGCAAGCCTTGGTTTTGGTTCTGTGGGTGTATGTACACATATTAATGAGATTTTAAAAAAATACAGCAAGAAAAATGATAATTTAAAATTACACACTAAGATTTCTGTTTAAGATTAATTTTTTTCTCCATCCTGGTCATTCTATTTTATAACTGTTAGTGATGCAGTAAGTTTTAAACTTAAAATGTGGGATAACACAACTATACAGAAAATCCTTTCATTCTACCATTATAAGTAACAAGGACATAATGGAAAAACTAATCAAAAAGTATCCAGTGAACAGAAAGTGAAGAAATGTGCGAGTAATAAACATTTTATTGCTCAAGTTCCTTAACAAACAAGAAACATTTGGCCTACATTTCAGATAGGAAAAAAAATTAATAAAATAGGAAAAGTGACTTAAGTGTGAAAAATATTTAATAGAACAGCTTACTTTCTTCAAGAATACACAGGTTTCTTCAAAAATTTTGTACATTTTCAACAGTTAAAATTTTTGCACATATCTAGTGTCCCCTAGGATGTGTGAAATTTACAGTGGAAAAGGTTTTTGTGCTCAGTGCTGTGGAAGTACAAACTCCACTGACAAAGAAGCAAGGTCCTGGGCCTCAGGTGATCTGCTATAGCACAGGATAGTAGCAAAAAAAGGTAGACTGAAGAATAACACAAAATCATCATCCTTAATGGCTTGACAGTCATCAGGAAAATAAAAACTGCACCCGAACAACAGCACCACCCCCACAGAAAAAGGCCAGAGAATAAGAAGCAGCAGCTTTCAAAGCAGCACACCAGCAGCATTTGATGCCACCAAGGACATTGTAGCTCTGACCCTGACCTTTCTGAGGAAAGCAACAGGTGAGACCAGTGTTTGCAGGTCTGTGGACATCTCTGGCTTCCAGCAGCTCTGCAGTTCTTGTACAACGTGAATTTTCTCCTTTACCCTTGAGCTGCCCTGGCAGTCAGGAGTGCAAGCTACCCCTCCTGTCTCAGAGTTGTGTTTAGGACTTGATCCAAAAGGAGGGACCTGGTGCCCCAGAGCAGTGAGGTGTGCATTCATGCAGTGCCCAAGAGCAATCCTTGATCTTAGCTGCTGACAAACACCAGGTCTGTCTGTCTATCTAATCTATCTATCTAAGGGTGTTTGGGAAACAACTTTTACATGACTTATATCACCCAGACTGAATCCCCAGTCTTCATCAAACCTTTTCCTGCAAGAGCAGGTTCCCCTGCTTTTGCACACAGGTATCTAGGACAACACAAGCTGCTTTCTAAAATTTAAAATTAATGATTCCTCTATATAAAAACAAGCCACCTTTTATTTTTTTCCTTAATGGCAAAGAAAGTTCACTAAGTTTTAATGCTTTCCAGCAAAACACTGAAGCAAAGGATTTCCAGAGAAAATAAGGTTATTTGAAGAATGTGATTTCATTGCAGCATTTCCCACTAGGACAAGATCTTTAACTGTGTGGTTGAAACACCAGGATACTTGGGGGCTGCTTTTGAATCTCAAGCAGACAGTGCTTATGAATGTCCACACACAGAACTTGGGGAAAAGATTTAATGGAATACAATTAAATAGAGAACAGAAACAAAAATCCTTGCAAATGACAGTCAAACTTGATTAGTAATGGCAAAAGAATTTAAAAAAAAATTACAGAGCTACCACTGGATATCTCATGTTACTTTGAACCTACCTGCCCTTTACTCTCAGCCCCTGACCAAGATCTTTCTTATGATATTTGAAACCCTCTTACAGCTAGACATGATGTGCACTTAAAATTTTTTAAACTGAGGAAGAACACAGAAGTTTAAACTCAGGAGAAAAGACTAAAAACTCTAAAGTAAAAAACCAAAACTTGAGTATGAGCTTGACCAAGAAGGATATCAGATGGCTTCACATTTGCAGGAATTACTTTCACATTTTCCACTAAATATATTTTCCTCTCCCTTTCTCTCTCTCTCAAACATTTATTGTGTGTTTTCTAGTTTTTCATACAGCATAAGAGTCTAAACAGATAGGATTCAAACTCCTTGCAGCACAGTAATAACATATAATAATAACATAACACACAAAATTATTCTTTATAAAATTCATATTACTGCAGGTGAGGATGCTAATCAGCATATGATAGAGGTTGATATAACCTTTTGGTTGATACAATCTTTTAATTAATAATTAGGATAGAAGCTGGCAGCTAGGACCCAGCATGGGGCTGAGCAATGCTGAATGAAGCTGGATAATGCTGAATGCTGGCAGGCAAAGGACACAATGGGCCAGCAGTTCAGATGAAGCTGGGCTCGTGAATAGCCTCACACATGCCATTTCCTTCAAAAGGTCACTTGCAAGCTGGGGCTACTCCAAGCACAGCAAGGGTGTGCAGGTGATAATTGGTGGCAGAAGACACATATGTATGTATGTATCTGTGCACCCAAACTCTACATTTTTGAATGCACTATGTAATGACCTGCAGTATAGAGCAAAGAAAGAAGTTTTAATTAGTAAATGTTAGATTTCTAGCTCTAGACAGATAGAAATTTCTTCGTGATCCTGCTTCCTGAGGTATAACATAAACTGGGTTTTTGTTTTGCAGCTTTCTGTGTTGCTTTACAATCCTCCTATTGCATTTGGTTGGGCTGAGAAATGGAAAGACAAAATCATGGTACCAGACTAAGCTCCACATATCTCTACATGACAGGTAAACCACAGGGAGGCAAAACACAGATCCTGTGTGATAAGCAAACATCTAATATCAGGTGTAGATGCAGAGATACAGAGATGTGTACAAGTTACTAGGTCATGCTGCTTTTGTTTCCTCAGTGCTCAAGAGCAAGCTAGGAAATCCCTGTGTAAAACATGCCTGAGCAGCAAATAAACCACAGGCCTCTGGCTCTAAAAAATACAGATTACAGAAATTTTCTGCTCTGCTCCAAGGGTTTGCTATGGCCTTTCACTCCCAGTTTCACAATAAACTCAGCTGCAGGATGGATGGCGTAAAGGAAGAGTTTAGAAGGGATGCTGAGTAGCACAAATATCTGCTTGAGTCTGAGGAAACATGATGAAAATATCTTCAACATTGAAGATCAAAAATTTCATCTTTGGGATGTCTTGTTCTACCAAAAATGAAGACTCACAGAATCACTACAAGAACAGCAGTGCAACAATATATCCTGCAACCTTCTGAAAAATATGGCCGTAGAATCAAAGAACCATAGAAAGGCTTGAGTTGGAAGGGATTTTAAAGATCATCTATTTCCAACCCACCTGTCAGGATCTCCCACTAGACCAGGTTGCTCAGGGCCCCATCCAACCTGGCATTGCCCTCCAGGGATGATCAGACACAGCTGTCTGATCAGATCAGTAAAGGCACTGGCAATCGTCGTAGATTGTGTATACAAATTACTGAAAAAGGAGACATTTTTTACATTTTCATTTTATTAATGGTTTTCTCCTATGAATAATTTTGATGTTCTGGAGCAATCCTTGAAAGAAAAGTGGAACCTCTTTTATCATGCAAATGTCAATGCAAAAACGAGAACCAAAATTAAACTACAGGTTACACAAAGAAGAAAGAAACATATCAAAGTTGCTCTGAAAAGCTCACTTCTCTCTAGGGAAATTAAACTTGCAAATGTATTCCTTTTCTTTTCAAACATTTGTCCTTTTTTTTTCCTCTTTTGCAGGTGCTGGTGGGAAATCAGGGAAGGTATTCAAATGTAGATTAATTTAAAAGTATACATCCGATTGGATACTGTACTTGCTGTGAGCTTTTACTGACTGCAATTCAAAGGTTCAATTAAGACAATAAGAAGAGACCAAGATGAGGCTCTTCTAATAGAGGTCTCTTCTTTCCATGGAGAGCAAAGATTGTTATTTTAAAAGTAGTACAGCCAATTCCATATGTGTAGCTGAGACATAGAAATCTTTATTTTTAAACACTCTTCCGTAAGTGATGAACAAACACACACACTCATGCACATACACACACAAAAAAAATTTTAAAAAAATATATTGCAGACACACACGCAGGATCCAATATTTAAATCTATATATTCTGCCAACCTGACGCATTAAAATTCTGGCAGCAAGTGATTACAAACATTGGTGAGTATCCAAAAGGATTACTTGCTTTCTTCATCAAGAATAACTTATACTTGAAGTATGGGAGTGAGGAGATGACAATCCATTAAAAAAACCAAAACCTGAAGGATGAACACACAAAACAATACAGAGAAGGCACATTTTTCCCTTTCATATACTTTTGTTGTGGTCCCTGCCTGCATCTCCCTCATCTTGCTGGGGTCTGTTTTGTGTCTGCCAGCTGTGTCAGTGCAAGTTCTTTAGCTTTCCAACAGGGACAGGAGCACCTGGCTGGATCTCTGGAAGAGCAACTCTCAGACAAACTGGGTGTATTGGGTCCATGGGGTGACCAGATCTGGAAGTCTTCTCTCTCAAAGTGTCCCAGGTGTAATCAGGTGACTCACTGAGAACAGCACCACCACCCTCAGCATCCTGTCAGAGACTGAGCTACTGCTGTGGGTTTACACAAACTGCTATCATCACCAAAAGAGAGCAGAGGATGATGAGGAAAGGTCAGGCTGTTGACAGCCACAGCATTTCCACTGTAGAAATCCCCAAAGATAAAGACATTCTCTGTTTAAAGAAGGAATGAGAGCAACTCTGCACATTCAGCTCCAATGCTTGTCCTTTCTCCAGCATCTTTCAGCAGCCACATCCACCTAAGAAATCCATCCAAACAGAAGCCTCTGGAACCTATGTCAGCCAGCAAGTGAGCCCCTGACTTTCCTTTCCATAAGTCTCAGAGCACAGGGAATGTTTCTTTGAAGTGTCTTCATTTGCTGTGGTGGTGCAGGAGCCCTGAGAAATGGGGGTCAGCAGCATCCCACCTTGAACCCTAAATCTGCCTTTACAGCAAAACTCTTCCAGCTGGAGCCACTGCTTAGTGATCCCTGCTCTGTGCCAGAGTTGCACAGCCCTGAGCACCCTTTCACTGCTTCACTATAGCAACACAACTCTGTTAAAAATTCACTTCCAAAGTCTCCCCCGTGCTGGGGAAAACATAAGACAAGTTAATGTATTCAGAAGTGAGGTCTTCAGAGACTCTGCTTTCTCTTTAGGATTAACTATATTGAATTTAATTATTTTATTTATTTATTACTAGTAGTTCTTACATTAGAACCCACTTAAACTGCTTCTGAGAAAGGAATTACAAGAATGATGTATTCATAATTTTAATTCTGTTTTCCTTAACAGTTATTACTATGATGTGTTCTGTTTGTTATTGTTCTTAAAATACTTGGCCTTGATGTTTTTTCAGCATCAAGTTGTTTTTCTATTAGTGGCATTGTTTGTTTAAACCATAACAAGATATGCTCCATGTGCTACTGAGGAGAAATGTAACTGCTCTACATTCATGCACAGTTGTTACCCTGCAGTTTTATTTTCTGCTACTGAATAACATCTGACTACAATATTTTTCAAATTATTTCAATTTTTTGATCTTCAATTCTGCAGCAGATTTAAATTAAGAATAAGTGGAGAAATATTGAAAAAATATGTTACTTGGGTAAACAATGTAAAACTTTTTTTTTCATATAATTGCCATTACCACAAGCAAGACTGCCACCCTTTCTTCCAGAAAGTTCATTGATTATCACTTCCAATTCAGCAAAAAACATTCATAGATATTGTAGGTACAAAGGCAATACAATAGCTTCTCTGCACAATATGAGGTATCCGTGTTGAGGGAGATAATATCTTCTTTTTAATTTTTTTTTTATGTTCACAGATTTTACTATACATTTATATACATCTCTATACAGTTTAAATATACATATATTTCTATATACAGATAGATGCACATGGGTATCTATCAATATATACACACATATATGTATACATGAGCCCAAATACAGTGTCTCTCATGCATGTGACCCAGATGCCTTGGGAATGGTGTAAAAAATCTGCTGGAGCATTTAGAGGATGGAAGTATTTGCCAGAAAAGTAAATAGTTAAATGCAAAATGTTTTTCATGGAGGTTTATATGGTGTGTCTGAAAGGCCAAGCCAGGCTTGAGAATAAAAACTCAGAACTAACTCACTGTCTTCTTTCTGCCTTTAAAGGTTTTACCAATTATTATCAGTTTCTTGTTTGTTACATAATTTATGGACTTCTGGCATTCATTTAGAATACTCTAATGTACATCTGAATTCCTATCACTTGCCACTACTTTTGCCCTAGCCATTATATTTCAATGTAGCAGTTACGTATTCCAGGATAAAAAGATTCATAGAATCCTAGATTCTTCTTAGAAAACATAATAAATTAGCAAGAGACATAGGTTTTATAACTTACTTTTCAGCTTTAAAGTTAAAAAAAAAAGTATTACTGTTCCTGTTAGGGAACATAGCTAATGCTACGTTGCCTCTATGCTGATGAATAGCTTGTCTTTTAATAGGTAGTTTACATAAAAAATTACATGGTGTCTGTGAACAGTGAAATTATTCTAGAATGGAGACACTTTGAGTTATTTTAATGCACTGGCTTAATACTCTTCAGTAGCACTCCTACAGCATGTTTTCAACTAGGGAGGAAAGAGTGGGCAAATTTTAATTGCTCAAACCAGGTTTCAATGTAAACTGGCTGTGCTCAGCTGTACTTCATGACTCTAAGGCCTTTTACTCTGGTAGAACAATAGCATGTGATAATTACCAATTCTGCCAAAGCACACACAGTCAAACAATACACTTGATAGAATTCAATGACCTCGAGGCTACACTGTCTGTGCTCTCATATATAAAACTGTAAATGACAGGAGGAATAGGAGCTCATCTCAGAAAAGAAAATGACTGCTGCCAACAACTTGCCTAAGCAAGAGGTATGGCTCAACTGGCAGTGCTCAGTTCATTTGCAAATGTAGACACAGAAAAGCAGTGTTAGGCATCCTCAGAGAAAGAACTGTCCTGATCTAGGGTGGAAATAATTGCTCGTGGCACCAGTGACAAGTATAATCTTTATAGTATAAGCCATTTGGTGATAGATCCTCAATAACTAAAAAGCATGTAGCCCAGAACCCCTCTGGTGTACTTAATGAGCAAGGAGATTAAAACAAAGAAAACTCAGTCCCATAGGAAGAGCAAGAGATGATTCTTACTGCAATGCTTCTTACTAGTTATTTGCCAGCAAAGGTTAGGGACCACTACTTTGGCATATATGCTTCTCAGGCAAAACACTGTATCTTATTTGCTTGCTCTGTATTTGGCACATTTCATTGCTGAGATCATTCATCAAGGAATTCAAAAATGTCCTGGATTTAACAGTTACTCAGAAGTCAGACAGGCATTTAAGTGTTTGGCTGAGAGATGATCTATATGGGAGGCCCTGGGGAGATTTTTTGTGACCTTCCTACTTGAAGGGGACTTGTAAGAAAGATGGGAACAAGACATTTTATCAGTGCTTGTGTTAGGACAGGGTAGTGGTTTTAAACTGAAAGAGGGCAGATTTGGACTAGCTATGGATTAGCTATAAGGAAGATTATTACACTGAGGGTGGTGAGGCACTGCACCAGAGGTTGCCCAGAGAAGTTGTGGAAAGTCACATTCCTGGAAGTGTTCAAGTCCAAGCTGGATGGGGCCCTGAGCAACCAGATCTCATGAATGGCATCCCTCCCTATGGCAGGAGGGTTTGGAACTAGATGATGCTTAAGGTCCCTTCCAGCCCAAACCATTCTGTGATTCTATGCATAAGGAGCTATTCATATAAGCACAAGACCTGCAGTCGGTGTGAAATCTTTTTTAGAAGTGTAAGCAGCACAATTGTTGTTGCCAAGCTACTTATTTTATTTCAAATGTTGGAAAAGACAAAGCATACAAGTCTTTTCTTGGATGATTGCTTTAAGAAGCAAATGGTCATTTGGGATTTCTTGCTTTGTTTCTTTTATGTGGTTCTTTTTAAGTCAAAGCAAAGCAATAAGAATCCTTTTGTTCTCCACAAGATGTTCATGGAACAGCAATACAGCATCCATTTATGGGACTAAAAATCTTCACATTATTAAGGCATCCACTGTTCCACATAAATGCAGCTCTGGGATGTGCTGCCTTGTATTGGTCAAAAAGATTTACAGCAGCCAGTCAGTTAATCTTACATCTATCTGAAACTACCAGAATAGTCTTGCAAAGAGAATACTCTTATAAGGCTAAAGATATATAAGGTAACATCAAGACAATAAGCATCTGAACACATATTACTAGGAAGTGCTACGTATTACACAAAGGTTTTATCTCTCCCTATGGCCTATAAACCAAATCATTTTTTCCCTTTAAGATCATAATGGTAATGAACACATCTTTCACTCATATCCTCACTTTAAAGTTCTCAAACGAAATGCCTGAAAGGCTGACACAACTTTCTTCTCCAACACCTTCAGCTGTTGGGTTCCACATGATTCAAATTATCTTCCATAGACTGGGAACCCCCAAGGAGGCAGCAACAGATGAAGTATCATCATTGCACATAAATGCCCAAATCTGCATATTTTTAAAATAATAACACTAATTTTACTTTTCAGCTTTCAAAATCACTATGTATAAAAGAGGTTTTTAATTGTAGAAAATACTAAAATAACCTGGGAAGAGTAGGAATACTTGAGCAAAATAAAAAGACAATCTCATTATTTGGCAGTGACCTGTCTCAGCTTGATTTATTTGGCTGATGGGTACTACTGAAGCTGACAATCTACTGAGGAAAAATAGTCAGATGAAAACTCTTAAATAAACTAATAAGAGATTAAGATCATTCAAGACTCCAAGCTAGTGATAGCTTTCAGTATTTTACAAAATTAACTCAAGCCCTCAATTTCTCTAGTTTTGATAATTTTGAACATACAAAAATGCAATTTATCTGCAGATAAAGAAGTAGACAAAATTTTAATCAAGAGACTGGAGCCTGGAAAGAAAGCAATAACAATAAAGGATTAATAAACCATGAATGAATGACACAGGCTTGGACCTGAAAATCAGACATTTCTCAGGCAAAAAACTTTTTTTTTCTAAATCTTATTACTATAAAGTCACTAGGAGGTAATCTTTATAAACCTCAGAGGATGAAGGACAAAGGCTGTGCTACATTATTAGCTCCTCTTAAGAGATTTTGCTACTTTTGCTTTAATTTAAAGCAAAATCTGACTTTAAAGCTGGTAATTTCTTTGAGGTAATACTCAAATCAAGCTATTGACAAGAAATTTTAAAATTTAAGGATGAAGTGCAGCTTGCCAATGGTGTCTCTAAAGCCTCTCAGTAGAAGCACGCACACCTAAGTTAACAATCCCATTATTTCATTACTACCAACCAGAAACTTTCCTTCTTGCAGCTTCAATAGACCTATTGGCACTGTTTATCTGCTCATCTGGGAACACCTTCTGTGCTGGAACAGCTCAGCAGGCAGCTCTCCTACTACACTCTGGCACTTTCAGGGAAGGCTTCTGGACTGGAATGGCTTCACCCAGGACAACAGGAAAGTCTGTAAACCTTTAATTTCAGTGCTGCAATACAGATCACTGGAGCCTTGGAGCTGCCTGTGGGGTAAAAGTGCATGATGGCTGATCCATGCAATCCCTTGATATCTCTTTCTGTCAGTGTCCCATGTGCACAGAACTCTACTGTCAAGGCAAAATGAGACTTTCCCTGACACACCTCACATGTTCCTTGTGATTTAGCAGTCATAAGGTACTTCTTGAAACTGCACTCTATTTTCTTTTAAGTAAGTCTGCTTATTTTAATCCCCTGTGTAACCTCTTACCAGTAGTTATACCAGTACTCTACCAGTAGTTGAAATATTTATTATATTATTAATATATATTATTATATTTATTCTATTAAAGTGCTCTGCTACCATTGCAGAAGAAGAATGTTTAAGAACAGCACCTTGCCCAAAATGCAAGGATTTATTCCTTGTTATTGTAGACATTATTATAGAGGACATCTAGAGATCTGAGAAATCTAAAGGCAAAATAATAGAATTAATGTCTTATTTAGAAATCTCATTATTTTTCTGGGCTTGATCCATTACTTTTGATTGTCTAGGTCAGCAGTACTTCACCTTACCAATAATTCTGAGATAGTAATGGACTCAATTCTCTTAAAAGATATATAAAAAAAGTTCTAAATAAATAACTGGTCTTTAAAAAACCTTGGGTCTTTCACAATATAGAATGACAGCAGCATTGCCAGACTTCATTTAAAGGACACACGTACAGTCATTTCACATTGCACAGTCACTCAAGCATTATCTCACAAATGACTCAGATAAAAGCTATTACCTTCAGAAATGTACTGATTTGGGTAACCAAGATTACACAGTGACAAAATGGGTGACAACATTGACCTAGTTGGACACCTTTCCTTTCCCTAAATCCTCTGCCAAGGGAACTACCAGCAAGCAAAAGCACTGAGCACACTTAGCCACTGTGCACAAAGTCTCACAGCACTTCTGGTTTCACTCTTTCTGAGCTCCCCAAACAAGGTCAGAGTGCTGCTAGCAAGGAGAAAAGAAGCAGTTGGTGCATAATAAACAGAGTTGTTAATCAAGAGAGAGACTTTCCCGAGCCCTTGCCCAGATGCACAGGGCTATAAAGAAGCATATGAGGAGTTTTGATCTTTTTTGCACCCTTTGGGCAAAGCCAGGTTTTGGGGAAAGCAATGACTGCTATTGTTTCAACCCCTGAAGTGTAAATTTCCCCAGAGGTGCCCTGGAAATGAGAAGCAGGGTTTCATCCACAGTCCTGACTCACACTGGAGTACTGGGCAGCTGAAAGGAGCCTGCATGCTGTTATCTCTTTTGAGCAGAACCCCTCAAAACTAATGTGTACCAGCAAACACTGCCTTATGCACAGTTCAGCTTTGAAATGCTGTGGAGATGTGTAACTAATCACCAGAACAGTCAGGATGTCGTCTCTTCCCTATCCCCCGAAAAAAATCAATAGAATAGAATTGTGCTCTGAGACTAATTCAGTCCCATTAAACACCAGTGTAAATATCCGTGCTTTTTCCATCTAAAAAGCAATTCCAAAATAAATTCAAGCATCAACAATAATTCTTGGATACACAGTGCTCCAAACAAATACTGTTCATAGCATATCCGCTATTTTACAGTAACTTCTGTCCTAACAGTTCTAATCAGCAGTTAAACAGAGAGGTGAGCCCATGAGTGATTATAAAATTGAACACTGAAACAATAAAAAACATGCAGATAATAAACTACTATATCTGTTGGTCATTAATGTTACAGCTTTGTTGGTTTAATTCATGAGCTCAACTAAGAAATGCTCGAGACAATTCTGACTGATTGGACAATCAGACTGACTGCATAATACATAGAAATGGGAGGCAACCAAAATAAATGGTTGATGTCTGAATTTTCCAAACACCACATGAAAATTTGTATCCACATACCTTTTGCAAAAGATCTCTTTCTTAACTGATGATTTCTATAAGTTTAGTAGCTCACAGAAAGCCTTTTTTCTGTTTGCTTTTTTTTTTGCAGTTACTAAGTGTGTCTTCAGCTTTGCAATGCAAAAGTGACAAGGTTACAGGGTCTGACCTGGTATTTTTTGAGTGGTTGGATTTTTTGTGTGTCCAGCACCAGAAAAGAGGCTGTGGATGGGAAGACCAGATTTCTAATTAAAATAATAATGAATTCTACCACCAGTAGTCACTTCCTTTTTTTTTTAAGTGATTACTTTTCAGTCCCATCTGATAAATGCATCCAAGAAAGAATGACACAAAGTTCCCATTTTTAACTGAATTGCAGAAATAGGCAAGAAATTGCCAAAGAAATATTCATATGCACAAACATGCACATACATGTAGACACAAAAAAAACTTTTCAGAAAAATTTTAGTAGCACACTACAACACAATCCTCTCTGTCATTGACACTTACTCTTATATATTCACAGTTTTTTTTAAGATGGAGATGAAAAGATTGCTTTTCCAGCCTCCACCCTTCGATGACTAAATCTACAGTAGCAAAATAATGATTAAAAATAAATCTCTGAGAAATGCTGCTGTTTTAATTATGATGTTGTATTATCCTGAGAAATCTCTATCTGAATATTAAATTGGATTACATAGGAGTCAAACATCTGTTTCTCTGAGTACAAGTTATACCTTCACGACAATTCCTTTGGATTTTTTTAATTGTCATTATTAACTGCTGGAACTGTCTGATCTTTTTACCATACCTCAGTAGCTACTGTTGCAAGTAAGACTTTGAAAATTTGATTGCCAAGAGCTACTGCCCTGTTTACAAATTTTCCAGTGTGGTAATTTTCCAGATAAAGGAAGATGTTGTCAGTCACTGTAAACTACACGGGACCTCATTACTGAACACAGACATTCCAATTAATCTTAAATACATGCAGTGCCAAGAGAGTAATTAGCAACAATAAATTGCTGTGATTTTTTTAAAATAACAATTGCTCCTACAAATCTCATTAACGCTTCATAAACCCCCAAAATAACAAAGTGTATTATTTACTGGTGCTATTTTTAGAGATAACAGTTCCTTTCCGACTTTCACCAGTGAGAAACCTAATTTAAAGTTAGTCTTTCTACCAAACTCGTCCATAGAAGCTTAAAGCACCTCAATTTTGCAAAATCAAGCATAAAAACTTATTAAACACAAGAATTAAACTTGCTTAATAAACCTTTACTTGGACCCTTTTTGCATCTTCAGTTTGATACAATCTTCAAATCTATGCATATATCTTTTTCCCCCTCTTAAAAATTATGTACTTCATAATAAATATTTGCATAATTATTCATTCCTTCCTTTCATAGCTGTCATATAGTACATAATCTTTACTGAAAACAGCCTACTTACTTGTATGAGATGTTGATCAAAGAGACATGCTTTAAAGTTGCCTCTACAACTTCCTTGGGATATGAATGGATATTATCATCCCCACTTTATAGAAGCAAGAGCAGATCAAGCAGGAAAAGATTAAGACCAATGCTGTTTTCTGCTTTTAAAACCATCAACAAAAACATACACTTTGTTTGTGCAGAACTTCTGCCACTCTGTCTAATCAGTAAATGAGAAAAATGAGGAACATGCAACTAATGGCTCTTACAATGCTTGTATCAGGAACTGTCTTGTGCTGTGCCAGCAACAAAAGGATTAGGAGAGGCTATTAATCAATTTGGATGTTTCTAATGGGTTATCCAGCAATAGGAAAAGGTCCAGGGTGAGATGGGAAGATGGGGTGGCCACTGAGACAGATATTTTCCTGCACGAGCCTGTCCATTACAGAGCAGCTGAGATATGAAAGAACAATTGCAACTCCTGCAAGGAGAAATACCAGGGGGAGGAAAGCTCTGTGTTCAGAACCATCCCTAGAGCTGCAGTGTGGACCACAAAGCTCACAGAGCCAGGTGAAAAGCACAGCAAAGTGACAATTCTTTCACTGATGGCACAAGCACAGGCACACTAACTTCTCTGGCCAGTGCCAAAGGCAGTGACACCAGAAGGAAGCAGGACAGCAGCTCCAGCATCTTAGAGGAGTTGGGCAGCACTGCCTTGGTCACCACTGGGTCCCTTGATGGCCACAGTCAAACTCAATAATAAGATGTGGCTGAGGAGGCTTTTTAAAAATTTTTCTAAATGACAAATTGCAGTTGTATGCACTGAGGCTTATGACCAATTGTTTCACACTATTTTGAGGGGAGCACACAAGCAGCCTGCCATGCTCTGACTCAAAAGCAGCTCGTGGTATCCAGCTCTGAAAGTGGCCTTACTAAACTGGCAAACTGGGTTGTGAGAAGAAGGTTGGATATCACATGCCAATCTTTTTTTTTTTTTTTTCTTAATAGAAGCCCTGTAGTAGCTGGGCACAAGTAGAGTTGGGTAATAGCTGGTGGCTTCAGGCAATAGACATTATTCCACATCATCCTATTTCATTTCCTCCTGTTCAGCCACAGCTGATCTTGTAGCAGCTGGGCTCTCACAATTTTGTGAAGACTGGCCTAATGAGAGACTGAAGAACACATTTCACTCAATTGCTGAGAGACAAACCAACCCACAAACCAAAAAATTGATTTGAAGCTTTAATCAAAAGAAATGAGAAAAAGCTTCACATAGATGGGCCTATACCACTGGGACATGATTCTCCTATAATTTCAGATTGCTGTAAGAGACATTTTGCAGGCCTCATCTAGCTTTTTTTCCTTTTTTTTTTTTCTTTCCCCTCCTGGGAGCATCTGAAGTATAGGAAGAGAATGCTTACAATCACAGATGGACCTGTTCCTCCACGACAAATTTTGCACAACAGTCTCCAGGAAGTCCAGCTGGTACCAAAAGTATTTACAGAAGGTTTTTTCTCAAACCTGGCAATTAATACTGTTCCCTTACTCCAAATTTATGAAGAGACAAGGATAACATGAACGCCCAAAGAAGTACACCTTACAAAGTTTAATAATCAGACTGCAAGCAAGAGAAATTATAATACTAAATTAGTTATAGGATCATAGGATACTTCAGGTTGAAAAGAGTATTAGAGGCTCTCTAATCCAACCTCCTGTTTCTAGCAGGGTCTGCTATGAAATCAGACCAACTTGCTCAGGGCTTTATATTGTTGGATCTTGAGAAAATCTGTCAAAAATTTAAAAGATTCCCATAGTCTTCTATCTGCAGAACTTTGAAGTGAAACCCAGTATAGATCATTTAACAGAAAATCTTAACCTCTAACACAGGAGTGAACATTACATTTGAGAGAAGCCTTCCATGTCTAAGATCTAAAGGAGATGGAGGGGTGGAAGGGAATATTGAAAGGATAATATTCAGAGAGCTTTCAGCTATGTCAGTTCCTCTTCTTCAACCCCGACTTCCCTAGAATAAAGGAAAACATCTTTGCACAGACTTAGGTTCCTACAGTGTTTGATTTGGTAACTTGCAGTAAAAAAGGCACGAGAAACCAAGACATTTGCAGAAACTGTTCTGTAGGCACTAAATTTTCAGTGCTCATCATAGCTCCGACTTCTATTGCAGAAATCTTAATTCCATCCCCAGGAAGTCAGATTTCTTTAAGAGTTGCTGAGTAAGCTTTGTGTTGTAGAATACAGGCTGCATTCATCTTTGCAGCCATAAGATTAAGTAAAAAAAAGGTCTAATCCCAACAATAAAAACTCATCAGTAATCCAGTAATGCCTAATAGCACATTTCCTTCTGTGCTGGTTTACACTAAGTAGCTTGATGAGAAAATGACGTTCAGGAAAACTGGAATGAGACTCTGTGCTACTTAAAAATCACAAGCTGAAATTGTTAAACACACAGAAATACTTATTGAGAGAGCTAATGCACCTATTTAGCAGAAGCTGAAGGACTTCTCAGAATACCTGCCTTTTCTTGGAACTTGCTACATTTAAGTCCGTCTGCTGCTTACTATCTACTTTTGTTTAACTCTTGGTGTGGATATCAGTATGTAGCAAGTGAACTGAATTAATTAATATATTTTAGGGACTCAGGATTTGCACAGTGAGTGTTAAGACATAGTAGCTAATATAAATTAAAATCTCAGTGTCCTTCAAGGATTTTTCAGGGCAGCCCATAAGAGAAAGTTAAATTTAAACCTGTGTGAGCATAAGAATTAATGATGCAACTTTACCACACTGTTCTTAATACTGTCAAAAATCCTCAGATACTCAGCTAGAAGGAATATTCCTTGGCATAAATACCTTCCTTCTTTTGTTCTGGAAGCTGATACAAAGTAGTAGCTACTGTCATTAAAATGTGAATCCTATGGCACTATAAAGCCTTTTCTAGGGTGGTCTCAGCCTTGCAGGTAATTTCCTTCCAGGCCATTCCTTTTTGCTTGCAGCGAAGTCAAAATTAAGGTGCATTAGAAAAATTATATACTGTGTGATAGAGATATTTTCTAGACTAGTTTAAAAATTCCTTTGTTCTCTCTCCCTTAACTCCCTCTTTCTCTGATGGCATTTATTATTAATTGTGACTCATTTTTTAACACAGGGTTTAATACCTAGTTTGAAGGTTGTTTGTAAGACAGTACAGGGAAACAAAACAGCCACGTGGTACCTCTATTTTACTACTAAGTGTGACAGGAGATTTTTACATTTGACCCTTCCATGTTGTCACCTGATGACCAGGTTTTGAAGAAAAAGGACAATTGACTCATCCAGTTAAAACAGTGCTATTGCAGCTGCCCTCTTTTGGAAAGGGAAAGAGACTTCTCCCAGGAGCTGTCAAAGTATGAAAGATCATTTTGCCTTCATAAGGAGGTAGAAGAAATCTAGTCATACCTGTTCATTGAAAAGGCAAAACCATGTCTCACCAAATTCAACAATTTTCTTTCTGTTGTCTCATAGACTATCTATTTTCTCTGCTTTTAAATCATTACCCAGAGTATCCATCCAGGAGTGATGCAGAAAATCTTTCTGCCTTTCCTTCTGGCTTTCTCCCCCATTACAAATGAGGTACTAAATGGAATCAGCACCCTTATATATCTGCTTAGTGCTGAAATAATATATAAGAGCCAGCAAATAAGAAAGTGGCTGTTGAACCCAGCTTGAGAAAGGAGTCTGCAAGGCATTTGACTGGTGGCATTTAATCTATAGCACGAATGAAAGATGTGATCTCCTGCAATCTTCTTCCCTCTCTCCCATTTGTAAGAGCTGAAAGATAGTGCCCTTGCACTCGGATCCCTGGGAGACAGATCTTACTGACTGAGTGATACACAAGAGTTTCTTCCTCTGACACACAGAGCAGGTATGCCACAGCATAATCCACTACTCCCAGACCACTAAATGGATGCTCAGTGTCCAGGCTGCTTGACATCCAATATATCTTTTTCAAAGCACACTAAAGCAAGCAGTCCAGTGCAGCAGCAACTCTTTTTCTTCTGAAATCTGGGTTTGTATCTGCCCTAGGAGGAGACCAGCTCCCTTTGAAAGTTTTTATATAGCATTTGTATGGAATAAAAACATGGAATACTTTTAAATATCCATTCTTAATTTTTGCCTCTCTGCAGACAGCCCTTGTGACAGGCAGTGCCCTCTGTGCACTAGCAGATTGGACCATGAGCCCCTTTGTCCCACATTGTGATGACTTGCTCTGATCATTGATAACTGAAAAAAAAGCATACACATCCATCATCATTTGCACTTAGTTTGTGAATCTAGAATGAGGAAGAAATCTCAAAAAAAGCCCAAACCACTGAAACTTTGGGGAGTTTGGGCCAGACACTTTTGCTGCTTGATGATTTTCAGGAGATTAACTTTTTTCTGGAAAAAATAAACAACACAAAAATTTAAAATTTGCTATAGTAGCTATCTATGTCCTTCCAGAGCACAGAATAGTTCATTCTTGATGCTAAAGCAAGCATATCTAGCTGGCATAAGAAGAACAACACACCTCTCACCTATTTTAGGCACCCCAGATTTAATCTGATGGAAGCAGTGCATAAGGGCGGCTTCTGCCTCCCATAAAGCACTACTACATACCAGAAAATGTTATTAAAATCTTTACCACACCTTATTCTTTCATCAAATTTACTAAATAGTATTAACATATGAATGCTGTACTAATATAGTGAAAATATGTGTGTCTATATGAATGATTTGTTGTACATACATTTTAATTTTTTTTCCTAATGTCTGCATTGGGAATTATGCCAGTTACTGCATTTGAAAAAGGACATTTTAAAATGCAGTTCATTAGTTCTTGACCAGTGTTAAAAATGACTCCCTAATGACTGGGCTCTGTTCCAGCAAATAATGATTTTCTGTACCTAGTCACACTTCTGTAAGCTGTCCCATATGAATATGGATGCTGTAAACAGAACTGAAATAAATAGATTGTTTACTACTTTAGCTTTATTTAGTAGTTTGGATAAATAAAAACCCAAAAAGATGACAAAACGTAAAAATGAATTGCATACAGGATTGTTCAAACACATTGTTCAAACAGCCCTGTTAAAATTGTTTTTATAGGGGTGCTCTGTTCACTCCTGGAGAGTGAAAAATACCTGTTGTTTAGTGACATCTTAGCCTAGACAGACAGAAATAAAGTCACACACACATAACTATCAGCTTTCTGATAATAATTTGGAGTGGAAAAAAAGGATTCTGAAATAGCATCTCGATGTTAATGGCAACTGTACTTTGTTTCTTCCTCCCTCAGCTGACCACAGATCACAGTGCCACAGCAAGAAAGGAGAACATGGTTCAACAAGGGATGTGTTCACCTCAGATCTCCAGATCAGAAAAGAGAATTAGAGACAAAAACTGGACTGTTAGTCTGTGAGATTCTATAGAACACATCTCAAGTCAAAATGATCAGATTTCAAGTAAGGGTGCTGTTTCCTTGTGAAATTCTTAGTTCTCCATTTACTTGTCTTGAAAATCATGAATTACCCCTAAAAGTATTCTTAGTATTTTCAGAGGTCCTTGTCAAAGGCATACAAAGCTCTGCCCATCATAATAAATACTTCATTTAAAAAAAATGTTATATGAGATACCCTTACTGCAGTACTGAATTGCTGTAAATATTTCCTCACTTCAGTGTGAAACAATAACTATGAAGCATAAATGCTGAAAAGAATGATGATACAGTAGGAAAAACTATTCTCATATTCCACATTTACCCTTCCCTCAATGAGGTCAGACACAGAGCTGTAACCCAGAATGTACTAGATGGAACAGTATTACTTTGAGCTAAATCTGGAAACAATGGTCCCAATCATATTTGTCCACAGGCAACAGTACCGACACAGACTGAGAAGTAGGCAACATCATCCTTCACTTCCTTTGAAAGTCCAGGTTTTATTTTTATGTTTTTAATTTCCCATGCCCACAAGCAAAGCTGAAAAGTCTTGTACGCAGCACATTGCGTGTGACCCTAGGATAGAGAGCAGTGGTTTTAATATTTCCCCAATACACATCAAAAGATCACTTATGCCATGTCTTAACTTGCCAATTCCTCTTTGTTTTTCATTTCTCATCTCAAAAGTGATGAGCTACAATTCTCCATATCTCTACTGTGAAAGAATGCTAAGAATCAGGAGAAAGAATGAAAGTTATGTACTTGGAGCACTTCATGCAAAGATGTAGCTTGTAATTAACAGCTCTAACTCAGTATTGAAAGTATTGAAAAAAGTCAATTTCTCTTGGTGGTTTGGTTACAGTTATCTCTGAACACAGAAAAAAAGGTGTTTTCCTTTACAGCAATGTAACACTTGAATAGTCCTATAAAACAAGATAATTACCCTGGCTCAGCTGTAACCTTATCAGACCTATCTGCAGACCCTCAGTGCAGTTAAGTTTAAGAACAAATGGCACACAACTATTGCAAGCACTTTTCACATAGCTGTGACCAATTGCTTATCTGAAAATGGATTCAGCTTTTTGGGTTGTTTTTGGTTTTAGTTTTTTTTTAAGATGCTCTATTGGTACTTCTCTGGAAATTAAAATCTCAGTCTGTGCAAAGCAGTTCAAAACCACCCTCACTCTTCTGCTGTGCAAGGTGGGATGGTGTCCTGAAATTATAAAGCAAATGCCTTGGGTGAGAGTCTCTGAACAGTTATCAATGCTGAAGTGAGAGAAGGAATTAGAAAAAGAGACAAGATGACTAAGGGGGTTTCATAAGATCACAAAAAATACTTAGGATCAAGTGAAGTCCATCATGTTATCCATGAAATCCAAAATTCACAACTGCAGACAATTGTGTGGTATGTGGATCGTAACATTCCTGTATTTTGTGATATGGCAAAATAAAGGAGAGTGGATCACACAATCACAGGATATGCAACAAATTGCTTAGTTTATGAAGGAGAATATATGACAGGACCACGAGTTTTTCAAAAGACTGCACTTGGTGACCAAGTGTCCTTTATGCTCACTTCTCTCAACCCAGTCCCCTTTTAGCTGTTAGCTCACAAAATGGAAATACCCTTAACAGGATGTCCCATTGGACACAACTTGTTCCTGGATTATTTCCTGAGGTATTTGCTTCACTTGCCTGGCCCAGGAAATACCAGCTGGGTGTGTCTCACATTGCCTGGCTCACAGCTAATAGATTTGTAATCCAAAAGCCTCATTATACTATAGTGTCTTTGAAAAATGGGAAAAAAATCTTCTGAAAACCTATTAAGAAAAACTAATGAGGCAAATACAGAAACGATTAAATCTGTAAAGATTTGTTAAAGATGGCAAGAGCAATGTCACTTAGACAAAACTTCCATTTAGCAAAGTTACTTTGGCAAACAAATACGAGATTTTATTAAAATCTTCTAAGATTTACAAACAGTAGAAAGGTGTGAACATGGAAAAAAGCAATGTAAAATGTACAACAGAAATGTAGAAATCATTATAGTTAAAGTTAATGTGCAATTTCTGCTGCAGCAACTTTAAAACAATTTAAAACTGAGGTTTGAGGGAGATTATATATTCAATTTTTCGTCTAACTCACGGTGTTTTACAGAAAAGTCAAGCCAAGTATGGAAATCTATTCTTTAGCTCTTCAAGGAAAGAATAAGTAGATTATTTCATTACTTGAGTTGATAGACATAATATTTATCTTTGAGTATACCTAAGGTCATAGGATGTGAAAAATTATTCACATATTTTAAAAAGCATTTTCTAACAGATTCCTTTTTTCTGAGTAGTTTATTTAAATTATGTTCAGATTCCAACAATATTTTCTACCCTTTCCAGCTGCTTTAAAATTAGATAATATCATGGATGCTTCCTAAATGAAGATCACAGTATCTCACAAAAGGGGGAAAAAGAGTAATTTCAAAAATGCTTTTTAAAAATCTGTGTATGTTACCAGTTATATCTAGTGCACTGGACTGCTCTCCTAGGGGAGATTCAAAATGTAACATTTCATGATGTAAAAACACTTTCTGAATTAACATTGTAGAGGGATCACTTATCCTTCTAATAAATCCACTCCTGCTTTCTGCCTTAAGCTTCTCCTCTGTTTGATGTAAATATCATTCACTCCAATAAAAATCTGCAAAAATGAAGCAATACTCATTTTAGTGACCTAAAAGATGCAAATATGAGAGTGTAATGAAAGGTTACTGAGTGTGAATTGCAAGGGCTGTATGCAGCACACAGGATGAAATGTCAACACAGATGGGATTTCATCATTGATTTCTACCGATAACTTCTTCAGAACTTAACACAAAGCAAAACAATGTTATTCACTTTTTATTATGAAGTCACAAACTACTAGAAAATAGAAAAAAGTAAATAGTTTTATCCTAATTGAAGGCAAATGTCAAGCAAGAAAATTAATTTACATGAAACAGAACTTCTTCGTCAAAAAACACTTAATAAGGAGTCTAAGTGTATCTTTCATTGGCATCCCCTCCTGCTCTCATTTCTTGGCTATGCCTAATTTTTTCAGACTCTAAAAAATAATAAAGCATCTCTTCCATTGTTCTGGAAAAAACCTGCACAATCATCAGAGAAAGCTGACTGCACCAAAGAAAGCTGCATCAAAATATCACAATACAATATCACTCAAAATATTGTCTGATGTTCAAAATAAAGAAAAAATATATCATTTTTTCCCATGTAGATATTAATGCAATTGTATAAAGCAGCAGGTCAAAGACATCCAGAGAAAAAGTGAATTTAAAAATTAGCATTTTTTTTCTAAAATCTAACATTAAAATTATTACCAAGCACAGAATATGTTTATTCCTCACATCATTATAAGTATTTCAATGATAGGCATCTTTGCAAAAGAAAAACAAGGCTGCTGTTAACTGTGCTGGAAAAACACTAAGACATCCAAACCTTACTGCTAAAGACTGGCCTAATTAACAGGCCTATTTCATTACCACAAGTTTTCAAATCTGTGATATTAATTAAGAAACCAAAGGAGACAAATGGCCTGCAAAGAGCTGCATCTGCCTTCTGGCCTACAAATGAGCACTCACAATCTGTGTAATCGATACCAAGAAACTGGCTGGAATTAATGCCCAACCTCACAGCTTTCTGCACCAGCTCCTTCATTTACCTGACCTTTCAGGTAAATGTGTCTTGTGCTTCTCAAATGACTAACCTGCACCTTTTATTATTTTAATCATCGACCTGAAAAAATGTATGTAAATTTCAGCCTTTCTAAGACCACATTTTGATATATCCATAATTTCAGTAGACAAAAGGTGTGTTAGATGGCTGGGAAATGGTGAGGCTCTAGTAAAATTAAAATTATAATCTTCACTCCCTTTCAGCTCTAACAGTATCAGGGCTGCTGCTTAGTATGCCCCAGAAGAGACTTTACATGTTATATCAAACATTTTCTGATATAAAATAACTGGATAAAACACAAAAACCCCAAGTCTTCTAAAACTGACTGAACTTTCTTGAACTTCAAATCATCAGAAAAAAGAACGAAAAATTCCAGAAAAGGAACAAAAACATCTGCCTTAGTAAGACCTGCCAAAAAAAAATTGGAGAACCAGTAGTTTTTCTGAATGAAGGTTATGAACAATCCAGAAACTTCTTACTCTCAGTTAGTCATATCCAAAAAGGCTACTTTTGATAGAATAAATATAAGATCAAATTTCAGATAAACTTTCCCTCTATCTTTCATATACGTATATGTGCCTATGAAGTAAGGACACATCATTCTATTGATTCAAGTGAATATAATTACAGGAAAACTATCAAGGTTCTTTCTTTCTTTCTTTCTTTCTTTCTTTCTTTCTTTCTTTCTTTCTTTCTTTCTTTCTTTCTTTCTTTCTGTTTGTTTTGCTGTTTGTGGGGTGTTTTGTTTCTTTCTTTCATTTGTTGGGTTTTGTTGATTTTAGTGGTTTTATTTTATTAATGGTTCGAAGCTGTGCCAGTGGGGGTTTGGATTTGATATTAGGAAGCATTTCTTTATTGAGAGTGGTCAAACACTGGAACAGGCTCCCTAGAGGGGTGGATGATGCCCCCAGCCTTCCAGTGTTTAAGAAGCTTTTGAAAAATGCCATTAGCAACAAGCTTTAACTTTTGATTAGCCCTGAATTGGTCAGGGAGTTGGACTAGTTGGTCATTGTAGGTCCTTTCCAAACAAAGGATTCTATTCCATTCTATTCTAAAAGTAAGCATTAATTTTTTATATATATATAAATAAACGTTAACCCCTCCCAACACTAATTTATCACAACTGTATGTAATTAAGGAATCCTAACCCCAAAAAACACTGACTCTGGAAAAAACTTTTGAAGGCATGAGTTGGGATAGCTCGTGATCAGGAACCACATTATGACCAAGAATGGTCTCTAGAGAACAGTATCTCTAAAGCTTGTGCTCCTGGTCCTTTAATCCCTCAAAAACCTGCCCCAGCTGAAACATAAGTTTACTCAGGGATTCTACTTATGCATCTTCTTGATCTTTCTCTCTTCTCCAGAATGCAATACAAGCTTGTTATTTAGGGAGAAAATGCCAATATTGTTTTAATTTGCTATGTAATATACTTCACATAGGAGTACTACGTGACACTTTCAAAAATAAAATAGTAATCTGATTAATTTATAGTGTTCTCCCTGTCTTCACACACATGCTTGTATTGTGTACAAAGATTACTGATTGGGCAGAATGAGCAATGGAAGTCTTGATCAAGAGAATAACAAACTAAATTCAAACTTTCTTTGTCCACCATCATGTGGAGTTGACAACCACCACCACATCCTGCTTTTCATTCATAATATTCTTCCATTTTCATAGTGAATTCGTGAGTTCATACAATATGCTCAAAGGCAATACATGACAAAATTATTTAATTTGTTCATTAAAACACGTCCTAAAAATGAACTGTAAATTTGGTCATTTCCATAAAGATCTTGTAAACGCAAACTACTGAAATTTAGAATATGCTTTTTCATATTTTTCAGCAATTTTTTACCTTCTTTATTCGTCAAAAAGCATTTTCCCAAGTGAATTGACCCCAGATGACTCATGCCTCTAAAACATATTTGATCGAAAGATGTCAAAGCAGCTTACATTTTCCAGTACAAAAACTGATGATAAAATGTCGGGGTTGAGAGCACTCAGAGATTCTAGGGAGAGATACTGCCTGACATACTCAAACAAAAATCCACAGATAGCAGAAAGCAGTTTGTACAAAGCTGAGTTTTCCATGAAGTCGTTTGTTCCATTTTTACTCTTTTTTATGGAAGCAGATAAAACAAGATTCTCCTTGCATCCACTAAAAAACCAAGTTAAAACAAAGTAAAGAGTCAGAAGCTGACAGTAATAAGTTATAAATTATGTGTCACAGAACACTTTAAAGCATCACATTTTAAAACACTGATAGAGAATACCACAAGATGTTGCTCTATTTCTCAATTACATACAAAAAACTAAGGGATCTTCAAACAAGTCAGTAATTAATAAACTATCACTCATGATTTATAATTTTTTTGATTATGTTATTTTGACATGTTTTCATTTCAAATGGTAATGAAACTAAAAGAAAGAAAAAGCTTATCTGAAGGATTGCTTTTTATACAGCACATTTTTTAAGCTGGGGGTTCCAGTGCATTTTAAAAGAACGCTAAATTCACACTAAATGTTGATTGAACCTTGCTCAGATCAAAATCAGATGTGATGCATGGATAGACTGAGAAACATAAAAGAATCCCCAACTGTATTGTTAGGATGCATTTAGTCACAATGCTACAGTTAACTTTTTTAAACCAAGTTTGTCTAAATAAACAGGTTTCAATCAAATCGGTTGTTAAGTCAAATATTTATACTTGAGACAGGGCAATAGTATGGCAGCAATTTAACTTCTTGTCCTTTTTTCTGTTGTGCTATTTGGTACTTAAAAGTATCTGTTTAAATATCTTGCATTTGTTCATGTCAGGTGACCAAGAATTACATAAGGCATTGCAAAAAATGAGAGGGAGACCAACAGCAAACAGCTCAGGCATGGTTATTTGGAGAGACTTGCATTTGTAGAGCATCAGAAAAACAAAGCAGATGAGCTCACACAAGCCAACAAACTATTTAATACTAATACAAAAACATGTTTAAAAAAATTAATTTGGCCATCTCCCTTGTTTAGATTTAACACTGGAAATAGAGCTTGTTTAAAGCAGTTCAAAAGAGCTAGAGATTTGAATTCGGTGCTTCTCAATGAGAAATGTAGGTTTGGATTTTGTTATTTTAGGGTTTTTTTAAGATAATATGAGTAAAGGAAATGTGTTTCTTCCCCATAATTCAAAGTAATAATTCTGTTATCATGTCAAGTCTTATGACCTTGCAAATAACTTGCAGCCCAGATATACTCCATACTTGAGGTCTGGTTGGTAAAATCCTTACTATAGCAGACACAATTTAAAGCTGTCTTTCAATATTTGTGAAAAAAATCAAAAGCTGATGGAAGATTTCACTAGTTTGTGTAGTATTGATCTGACTCATGAAATAACTCAGGTAATACCAGAATAAAGTAGTACCATTAATCTGTATTCACTGACCACGTTAGTTGTTAATTCCTGTGATAAAAGTTCTAACATTTTCTGATTTTGCTCATGGAAGATAAAAATGTAAAGAAAAACAGTAATCTATTGAAGAACTGCCACAGCTTTCCTATTTGAGAAAAAACTGAGTGAAGGTTGCCATTCAGGCGAACCAAACATGAAAGGAGACATTAATTTGGAATAGGTTGATTTGAAATGCAAGGAATAAAAAAATTAATTCTAGGACACCTTTAGGCAGTGTTTACTCTTGCCTTGCTTATCCACAAAGGAACATCACTGAATTCCCCAGGAGGCTGCATAACTCATACTGGCACCCAGCGAGGTGAATTCCTGTGCTTTGTGTGAGGCAGGAGAGCAACAGCAGAACTCTGCATCACCATCAGCACTGTGGTAGCTTTGTGCTGTCACAAGGTCTCATCAGGCAGACCAGACCAAGGTTCCATGAAACAGAACTAAGTGGACTGTACACCCACCTTACAGAAACAAAAAATAAAGCTTTTAATAAAGCAAGAGGGAAGAGGAGCCTTTCTGCACGCAGACGTGTGTATCTGGAGTACTGGAACTGAATTAGAAATCAAAGATGCATCAGTAAAATGTTATAGCAAAAAAGCGTGCAGTTAAGATTTTGTATTTTCAATAAATCAGGGACTAGAGACTTTTTAAAACAGAACAAGTGACTAAAAATATCAGCTAGGGACAATTAGATCCGCACATATTAACTGACAATTTTTCAACACCTTGTCTAATCTGGTATGATGAATAATCCAGGTTTCCTCTGAAGCTAGACTTTTACTTACAAAAGGATCATTCCATTCATTCTATTTCCCCTTCTATTTTTTAAAGAATATTCTAAAGAACTTATTTTTAATGAAATATCCCAGTATCAACTATTCTGTGTTTCAACCTTATTGGTTTAGTGTGTTCTTCCTACAAAGCTGTTTAAGAGGACAGAACTGATTTCCTCCTTGATGCTTGCCTTTTCTGTCTGTGTCATCACTTGCTTCCCCCCCACACCAAAATTCTTCACAAAAGCAGAATTCCAAAGACAACTCCACATAGCACCACTGAAGAAGGCAGTGGAATCCCAGGCTAACTCTATTAATGAATACAAATGGGCATTAATAACAATAGAGTGCATATGAAACATTGAATTCACTGTTACAACATAAAAACAGCATCCACAAATTCCATATAAACAAACTCAAATCCACTGTCAGATGTGTTCCCAAAATGCCCATCGGCTGAATTCTTCCATCAGCTTGGCTGCAGTATCAGGAATGGCAATGCCTGAGGATCACCCTCTTTCCAGAAGACCAAACTGTCAATGGACTGCAGCAACTGTAGCTTGTCTGGTTTACAGGGAGGTCCATTTTAAAAAAAATCTTATCTCTATTAGGTTTGCCACACATTTCCATTGTCTCTGGTAACCATCTGCCTATAACACAAGTGCTCACTAGGTTCTGGGCGTTCCTGGCTCATACAGGTGAACAGAGCTGTCTCTGGATCTTCTCCAGTGCACTTGGACATGTAATTCAGATCCCAGTGCTCTGCATGTTTCAGACCCTTTTCACAAGAGATTCTTCTGAAAATGCTGAACTTTCAAGTTACAGTGTGTTTTCTCAAATGTTCTCCAATGTTTATGATCACTTTATGCTTTAATGTCTGAATCATATTGGTTGTAAGTTTCAAAGTAAGCAGCACTATGAGACATTCTTCTTTATGTCCATCTCCTAGACAAAAACAGTCTGGTGTATCCACAGAGCAATGGCAAAGGACAGAATCTCTTGTCAATATTGTTAATTTTAATTTTACTCACTTGGACATGATATCCACAATATTCCAGGCAATGCAATTGTAGGCTGACCAGCTTTTTTCAACTTCTTGACTTGAAGCAATGACTTCATACCAAGGACTTATCCAGAATAGCATGCAAAATTGGCCAGGTGTGGTTGAGTGACTATACTAGAAAGTATTTTGAAACTCTTTATAAGACAGAGAACCTGAGCAGAAGTTATTTGATGCTAAAAATTAGTTATGGGGAATATCAGGGTATCTAGATTAGTGCATGTCTGAGTTCATTTCTGAAGTTTACTGGAGAACCACAGTGAGTGTCACTTACACTGCAACTGCTCTCAGGATGTCAAAGAGAAGGCAACGAAGACAGTGATGAAAAATATTCCTTATGGTATGTACTGCATGTCTACATGCCACAGAAATGTAACAGAAACTAAGTTGGTAGGACAACTCCAAGTTTAGTCAATAATTAAAAAAAAAAAAAGAAGAAAGATGAATATTCACCCCTCTAGCCTGACATGACATTCTGGCAGCCAGCAGATCATCTTAAGAAACTACTTTGATAACCATTGCTTAGAGACAAAAACGATGAAGCCACTGCATATCACTATAGTGCACGTGTATATAGCGCTCACAGTCAGGTGTGTTGGAAATATATTCCTGTCCATGAGGCATAAAATGTCAGCACAGCACCACACACCATTACAGCACATGAATGTCTAAAAAGATCATGTATAATTTCCCTTGAAAGTGCTAATTTGCAGGCATTGATACTTCAGTTGCAGTTGGAGGTCTACATGCTCTTCTGTACCCGAGCAGAAATATAGCTCGAACTCAGCAGTAAGAAATTCTTCAGTAAACTTTATAACCTCATTCCAAACTCTGACTGACAGTAAACAGCTTTTCAGAATGACAGTTTAAATCAAGAAAATGTCACATGTATAGCAACAGGTCCAATCTTTTCTGTAAATTGCTGCCTGTGATTTTCAGAAATATAGTAAATTGCTGGCGATTTGCAATGAGTCTCACCGCAAGCATAACTTGACTTTTGCACATTTAACAAAGCATTCTTAAGTTATTCAATTCAATGTTTGGGTAATTTTGAGAGTCATTGATTTCAGGAACCTGTAGTGTGCCTTTTTACTAGAAAAACATAAATCTAATATTTGACTTTTTGCTTCTCAAGTGTAAAACTGAAACTCTATTCTGATACCAAAGATCTGTAATATAATCTGATCTCACTCATCAAGGGTAAGTGGAGAATGTTTTTTCCAAATCCCCAACACATACAGTTGTTCAGGCTATGTTTATATAGTACATTAGGTACCTCAGAGTCACTGGCATCTGCAACACAGTGATCCAGAGCACTACAGTACCCCTGTCCCTTTTAAAAACAGTGAAGCCAAGATTATCTTCCTTGAGTCAAACACCTAAGCAATGGCTGTCTGGAAAGCAAGGGATGAAAGAAATACATAGAGGTAAAAAACACATCTTGGGGTGAAAAGCAATGGCATGAATTGGTGGACAGTGCTCAGTGGAAACAAACGTCAGAGCAAAACTTTCTCCTACACTTGGTGGTGGTAGGTAGGTGGATGAGGTGGGACTGTGGATGGGAAGAGGTTCAGTTTATATATGGAAGGACAAAGTAGGAAAAAATCCTGAACACACAAGATGCCTCTGGAGAGGCAGAAAAACTCATTGAAAGATAGTTTCCTTCCCAGCATTGCCACTGAGGCAGTGTCTTCAAAGGAGACTCTCCCATGAGAGGCCTGTGTGAAACCTGTGATTGCACCCCTGGAAACATATTGTGAATGTCAAGATATCTTTACATCACTGCCCTCCAGGGGTTTCCTCCTCAGAACAGCTAACAAACCCCACTCTCCCCTTTGAAGTTGCTTTGCACACAAGTATTTTGCTTTTCATTAAAGAAACGGCTGAAACAAGATCAAACTTTTGTATAATCTGTATGATTAAGGCTTCCATGTATTTTTCTTTAGTCATGTCAGTTTATACCACCTCAGCAGAAAGCCAAGAACCCTGAAATTTCAACAACTCACAAAATGAAAACCTGAGGTTTTTTTCTCCTAAAAATGGTATTTACCAATAGCCCATACAGAAAAATGTGCAAGCATTGAAACACTCTTTGGTTTTCAGTGCCATGAATAGCTATCATGTCATACCTTTCCTTTATCATCCTGCAACTTGTAATCTCCTGTGTTTCTTTTCATCTACAGTGCAATCTGACTTAAACCGTCAGTGGACTGACAAAGTAATCTGTTAAGGCAAGTGGAATTACAAGCATAATGAAGTGATAATTCTGCTAGAAGGAACACAACCCTGTGAAATATTAGATCATACTTATTCACTGCATCAACTTATTTTACCCTTGGCAAAACATTGTAATACAGAAACACATTTTTAGTTCCACGTTATTAAAGGGACTCAAACTGCAATTACTAAATTAAAAGACAATCTATGTCAGAAAAATTATTTATTACTCTATTCACAACCTTGATGTGATATAGCAGGACAAACTGTAATCACTAAGCCTCAAAATAATAAAAAGCAACATATTGTGCAGTCTTTTTTCACACAAATCTAATACTGATACTAATAGAATACAAATTTCTTCACCTCTAAATCCTTTTTGGATTCTGAGTGGCTTTAAGAATTAGTGATTTTTTATTCTCCTTTATAAGGATGACTTGCTTTTTAAAGTACTGAATGTTTCAGAGATGCACTGAAATAGTAAACTAATGCAGATGTTTGCTTAAAAAAAAAAGAAACATATAAGACAAATTTCATACATCTACATATCCTTCCCTGATTTCTTTTGACTCGAATTCATTGAATTTCTCTCACCTCCTATTATATACTGGGAGAAGTTGCAAAGCAAAAGCACAACAGAATCACAGAAGAGGTGCCACAATAATATATACAAGATCAATACAGGCAAATGCAACCTAGATTACTTGAAAAGACTGTTAACAGATACTATTAGGCAATATTGTAATGTGCATCATGCACCAACAGAATGATATAGATAGACCAATACAGAGCACTCATTTAACACATTTTATATCAAACCTTAGAATTTCAACTTCATTGCATAAGACGAGATTTTAGTACCTGATAAATTCCTAGGGGTTTTTCAGATTTTATATTAAAGCCCCTCCCCTTCTCAAACTTTATATATGAGAAGTGGAGAGGTCTATGGATTGCCTCTTACTTTAATGCTGATCCTGCAAACTACTTAAATGCATGGTAAGCATGTGAGTAATTTTATTGAGTTTAATGAGACTACTCATGCATTTTAAGGTAATCTTGTGTCTGAAGCAGCAGAAAAAGCCTTCATACAGAAATCTAAGCAGTGGGAATACACAATGTTGCAGGACAATAACCACTGTAATTTGCACACACTACCCATATGGTTTAGGCTATAGCAGGTCATTGGAGGGGTGATGCTCTTCTTGCCTTTCTAAAGCAGAGTTTGTGTATATTAAGAACACAGAAAGGACTTCTCAATGAGAGACAATACAACAACACAAAAGCTCTAGATATTGAGGTCCACGAATACAAATAAGTCAATTTTTAATAAATCTCTGGAACTGCATGAGCCTGAAAAAACTTTGAAGCCTATAAAGGATTCAGAAAATGCACATGCAATGGTTAGAGGATCATTAATCTAACTTTAGTCTCAAAGCAAACAGAAGAAAAATTACTTAAAAGCATGCTTGAGATCCAGCAAAGCAGTATAATTGATGTCAGTCAATAACATTTCTTAAGACATTAGGACCTGTTAAACAAACTCTATTTAATTGCTTCCAGAGGTTAAATGCTGAGTTGATAGGAGATGCAGAAAGGTAATATATACTTAGAGATCTACAAGGCATTCATAAAACTCTCTTATTGAAAAAAAAAATTGAATGGCAGTACATTTTAATGGACTGAAAATTAAATAGATTGAAAACTAGCTAATTAACATAGTTTACAATGGAAAATCATAGCTGAGTAAGAGTGCTTCTAGCAGGACTCCCTTGGGACTGATGCATGTTCTGATGTTATTCCACATTTTCATCAGTGATCTAGAAGTACATATAAAATCTCTGCTTGCAATGGATATTTTTGCAGATGACACAAAAAGAGGGAGGAGGGTAAATAATGAAAAGGCAGACAGCTGTACAGGACATCTGGACTACCTGGTAAGCTGGGATGAGTGAAACAAAATCCATTAAACTATAGGCAACCACAAGCAAAATTATAGAGCCTGGAAGCAGGAAATATAAATCATGACACAGATCTGTAAACTGCATTCTAGAAAACAAAATGTTTGGATAAAAGTTAACATGATCCTGGAATGTTTAAGTCTAGCTAGAGATGTAAAAAGTGATCTTATTTTGACAATCAGAAGTTAATATCCCAGAATACTGATGGTATTACTAAAATCTAGGAACATTTTAAAACTCCCTAAATACCTTTTAAAACAATTTGGTTATTTCATGTATTATAACAAGGTACATTTGTGTCCCAAGCATATTTTAAGATGTAGATATTTGCACAAAGATTAGCATATCATATCAGAGTAAAGTAAGAAGTTTTCTTTGAAAATGATGCCACAAAATTCTTTGAATTTTTATAGGGAATTGCAACTCTAAAACCATTATATAAAGTGTACTTTAAATTAATCAGGTAGTCAATTGATTCACAAGAATAAAATGTACGCAAACTAAACCTAAAATAGATAAAAATACCAAGAAGTACTAATTAAAAAGTGATTACTAAGAAATTTTGGCTTTTCCAAATTAATTGTTTACACTAATTGTGCTAATGTTTTCAGAGTACATAATATCCACATGCCAAGAACACTTAAGAATAATAAAAGCCACCTCGTGTGATAAACAGGACATAAGGATAGAAGATACCCTGAAGAAAACAAAAGTTGCAAATCAGGGAAGATGTGAAACGTATGAAAATGGTCCCAACACAGCATGAACTACTCTGAAGTTAAACACTGTACAAGTATGTTTGAGATGAAGACTTAGAGAAAATCAGTTCCTTCACATCTGGACATGTACACTGATTTTTCCTCACAGTGTTTCATCCAACAGCCCACCTTCGAAGTGGAAAAAATAAGAGCACTTTTGAATACCCTGGTAACAGATAAAGAAACATCAATTTAGTCAAGATAACATGGATCAAAAGGAAAATAATCTGTCCTGGCAAGCTGGCCAGTAGTTTGATCATATCTGATCAAACTGAGGAAAATTACAAAACTGAATAAAAAGAAAGCTGAAAGAAATCCAAGCATCATTGATAATTCACAGAAAATAAAAGTAAAATGATTCAAGTGTTTTATATCTGCAAATGAGTAATCAGGGGTCAAGGAGTAACACCTATGCCCCTTGAAGCAGAACTAGACTTCAGTAGGCAATACAGAGACATTGAACTGTCTTAGCATAAAATATATCCAAGCCTTCAAACATTTTTGAGATAAACAAGGAAAATCTTCAGCCAAAACTTCCAAATCAAACAGGAGCTTTTGATCTCCCAAGGAAGCCCAAAAAAAAGGCTTTCAAGCACATGGAACAGTAACACAACAACACAGAGCAGCAATCCTCAGCAGATGGGTATAACATATTCTTCCCCTGGAATAGAATACTTCATTCAAAACAAGATTTTTAAGAACTTCTACATGCTCTCTAAAGATATAAGCAGAGAGGGAATCTAAGTGCACAGAATGCAATGCTGCTATGACACAGAGACAAACAAATTACTCACAAGCAGCATTTGCCCTTGGAAGGCAGAGTTAGTCAGGCACTGCTGCCATCCCTGTGACTTCTCTCCCAACATTTCTGCCTTCCCCATTCGACTGAATAGGTCAAGAAGACCCAGCATTATTCCTGCTATACTAAAGCCTCTCAGACAATAAATCTCCTAGCAAAGCAAAGGGCAGGAGGGCAGCTAAATCCCCCATAGGATTCTCTCACCCTTTCCCCATTAATCTAAACTGAAGAAGTCTGCTCAAAGGAATTCTGATACTCATGAATAATAAATTCAGTCACATCATCAACATGAGCAAGGAATTTCCCTGAAGGACAGCTGAAAAAGAAAGAGAGTATAATAACCTAGACAAGGAACAATCCCTTCAATTCCCTTGTGCAATTGAAAAGGAGTTCTCAAAGCCCATTCACCTTACAGAGGTTAAATAAATTATTAGATGAAAACCTGATTTAGGAGGTAAACTTGCTCCAAGATTCAAACCACAAAGATTAAGAGAATACTTCCTATGACCTTGCAGAATCAAAAACCTTCTTCTAATTAACCATTTTAAAAACACAAATATAAAGCATTCTACAAAAGCAGAAAGGATTGCCAAAACAGACATGTTGGAAATACATTTAAGGCTTACCCAAGGTTATGCTATTGAACTAGAGCTTTTTGTTTCCTGAAGCCTTCAAAAGCAATTAATACAGGCAGTAAAGGCAGGGACACTGCCATATTGTCCACCAAGAAAGAACCACTTATTAGAGCTGAAGGGAATTTTTTTTTCTTCGAGAGGCTCTTTTGAAATGTCTGGTGAAAGTCAGTTTCAGGTAGGAACATCACGGTTACAAGGTTTGTAAAAATAAAAGGCAAAATTATAACACCAGACTCCTAGATAGAAGTAATCTAAGGAGGATGTTAACAATGAAAGTTCAGGATTTTGTACATCTAATGACAAGACACTAGAAAAGAATGGAGAACAAGGAAAATTCTAAGTAGATAGAGAGGATCTATGTAGTTAGGGAAAATCTCCTCGGCTGTCAAATGTACATCTATGAAAAAGAAACCAAGCTTTCTCTCTTGCTTTTCATCTAAATTAGTTTATGTATGCCAAATGATGTAAGCAGCCACCTGGATGACATCTAGACATGATAAACAATAACCAGATTCTTTTATTTCTTTTCCAGGTCAAAAATAAGCCCATGATAACACATCTATCTAAGTAGTATCTACAGACGGGTCTGGACTGGCTGGATCAGTGGGCCTAGACTAGTTATGAGGTTTCACAAGGGCAAGTGCAGGGTCCTGCCTTTGGGTCACAACAACCCCAGGAAGCCCTACAGGCTGGGGCAGAGTGGCTGGAAATCTGCCCAGTGGAAAAGGACCTGGGAGTGCTGGTCAGCAGCTGAGCCAGCGTGGGCCCAGGTGGCCAAGAAGTCCAATGGCATCATGGCTTGGATCACAAATGGTTTGGTGAGCAGGACCAGCACAGGGATTGTTCCCCTCTGCTCAGCATTGGTGAGACCAAACCTCGAGTGCTGTGTTAAATTCTGCGCCGCTCAATTAAAAAAGGACACTGAAGTGCTGGAGTGAGTCCAGAAAAGGGAAACAAAGCCAATGGAGGATCTGGAGCATAAGTCTCATGAGGAGTTGGAAAAAAAGAACTTCAGGGCAGACCATATCACACTCTGTAACTACCTGAAAGCAGACTGCAGTCAAGTGGGAGTCAGTCTCTTCTTCCAGGTAACAAGTGACAAAAGGAAATGGCATCAAGCTGTGCCAGGTGAGATTCATATGGGATAATAGGAAAAATTTCTTCACTCATAGGGTTGTCAAGTATTGGGACAGGCTGCCCAGGGAAGTGGTGGAGTCATTGTCCTTGGAAGCGCTCAAGAAATTTGTCCATGTGGTCCTTGGGGACGTGGTTTTGTGGTGGACCTGGCAGTGTTAGGTTAATGATTGCACTTGATAACCTTGGAGGTATTTTCCAACCTTAATGATTCAAGGATTTACAGTTATGAAGTCCCATATAAGAAACATGTAACGTGCTTAAAAATCCCATGAGATTCAGCATCAAAATTTAAGAGAATAACTTTTTCAGATACTACTGTCATCAACAACAAATGCCTTGTACTTTCATCAAGGTCTAAGACTGTCTCGTGCAAATTATCACAAAAAAACTTGCTTAAACTTACATTTTCTTCTTAACAAGCGTTGTCTTCTAATGGACCACAAAACTCCAGGCAAACAACCTATGAATCAGTGTGAAATTCCCTTCAAAATAGTTAAAACGGTTTTCGAACTAGACATCAATTAAATACTTAAATCTTCATCAGAACACTGATGAAATATCAGATTTCCCCATAATTAGGAAGAAGTCCTTACTTGGCAATTTTAGGAACTAAAATCCCAAAGGGTATACTACAGCAGTAAAAACACTGTATAGAAATTTTTATCAAAAAACGTAAGTTTTACCTTAGCAGGTAACAAATAGATCTGACATTAGTACTAAAACAAGTATACTGCTTTACATATGGGCCAAAATCTCTACACAGCAGTTGCTCATCTCAGTAGTTAGAAGTTGCTGGACAGACAGCAGATGTGGTTGATCTAATGTCTAAACAAGAATATGATTGAAGAAATTGTCTAAACAACTTTCACTGCAGTTTTATCAGGACATCACATTTGCAGAGAAGAAAATGAAATACCAGCAACAGCAACATTTCTACAAAAAAGAGCATAATAATCACTTCAAATGTCAATAAGTAGATAAAATAATTCCCTGAGTAACAAAATCTAGGTTCAGCCTTACCTGCAGATGAGTGTGTCATATAGTTTACAACTAAACCACAACTCAGGGAAATTTTCTTTCCTCACTCCATGAACAATTCATCTTATTTCAGAAACACAAGGTTAGAATAGATGACTAGATGGTCCTTTCTGCTCTTGTATTCTCTCACTCCTATTCTGTATGTTCTTGGTTCTGCATGTAAACACCCATGACTTTTTCAGGCCTTTTGCTATGGGCTTCAGACACAAACCTTAGGTATGCACGACTTACCCTCTCTGCATCTCTAGCCATTGCAGCATGGATTCCTGAATCACAGGAATATTTTTTCCATATCCAAATGTCTCTTTGGAGAAATCTTGCAAGCAACTTCAGTTACTCACCTCCTTGCCATCAGCCGACATTTTAGGGATTTTTTCCTTTTAAAAAACTTCAAGATCTAGAAATTAAGCCAATGAACTCAAACAGATATAACTGTGTTGTTTGTATTAATAAATGTATCTGTGCAGCTCTTAGCTAAGCAGATATATCATACCCATTATTCCCAGAATCATTTCGTATTAATGGTATTACATGGATTATTAAAAGAAACCCCACTGAGATACTACCTCAGTTATTTAAACCAGTGAAGAAGATGGTATCCTCCACTCCAGACATCAACATTAGAATTTTGCAGCATTGGGGGTTATAAAAGAAAACCACTTCTGATTGAAACACCTATTTTAATGATGCTCATTGTATATAATAAATTGAACCACTGTAAATGTCACCTGAAAGGATATAAAATTAAATTTTAGCATCATGTGGAAGGTACTCCTGATTAAGTTGTTCAGCAATGTGATTGTATCACCTAAACAAAATAATTAACATCAGAATGACACATTTTGCAGTTTCATTGGCATTTACCTGTGCCCCATTTATTCTATATAAATTTTCCCAGTATAATCTTATAGTGAGGTATCTTCATGGCTCAAATAGTGCCATGAAGCTAATGCATGGTATTTCTCTTTTCAAAAATAAGCATATTTTTCATTAGACCTGACACAATGCAACACCTTTATGCAGTAGAGTAAAACAGACTGAACAACAAATTAGTTTTGGAATGTGAAATCTGGAACATCAAAGTCTCTTCAGCTTAACATCCACAAAGTCTCCTCAGCTACAATAGATTCACACATTTCTGCTCTTCAATTTCCTTCTTTTCATTTTCTTCTTTTTTTTTTTTTAAGAGAGCACATATTAAATCATCTTTTGTAAGTCACCTCCTTTGTCTGAGAAATTTAAATTGCAAATAAAAAGAAAATGCTATTTTCCATAGCTTCATCATTATGAATTCACAGTTCATAGCTAATTCTTCTCTAACTTCACATGGAAAGAGTCATTGTATTCTATACAGAAACTACCACACAGATTTTCAGCTCCTGCACGTACTGATGTCAGCCTAACACAACATCAAAAAATACTGTTTGCAAATACCATTGAAAGGCACACCAACAACATGTTAATCTATGATTAATGGTACCCAACACCAGCCAAGGCCAGAGCTATTATTTTGAAGCGCTGAAATGTTGTTTCTGTTCAATATTACACTGTATAACTTCACAGTAAATTGGCTTCCAGGTTTATTGCCAAAGTAATTAAAAATTCAAAAGGCTGCTGTTTGAGCAGAACATTATGGAAAAGTATTAAATACATTTGAACCTGGAGATTATTTCTTTTTATAGTGAGAGAGCAGTAGGATGGGAGGAGCAACTTGAATAAGGAAGATCATATTAGAAGTTCATATTTTAGCAAACACATTTCAGTGAAACCTCTGCTGTAGGAAAGGGCACAAGAAAAAGCAAAAGGAGGCAATAGATTCTAAAACCCTTTTTTAAAAAAGAAAAAAATTACTTCTGAGAGCTGGTTCAAAGAAAGAGTGAAAGCCAAGGGAGTTAAATGGATTATGTGATGCAAGCATTAAAAGTTATATTTGGTCTGGTTTTGCTTTATATTATCTTAACTCTATTTACTAAAGTACTATTTGATTAACATTCCTCCTTTTTTAATGTCAGAGAAGATTCTGGAGTATTACTTACAAAACAATAATTTTTAAACCCTTTGGGAATAATAAGGTAGAGGAAGGGGGAGAAGGTGAGGGGGTCCAAGCCTCAAGAAACAAACCCAACCTTTGCATCAGGTTTAAATCTGCAAGTTGAATTTTACTCGTGCATATGCTCAGAAGAGATTATATTTAACTACAGCTATAAAATTAGCAATTTGTAATGCCTAGAAATTGCAGAAGGCCTACAGCCACATCCAGTGCTTCAGCATGATCAGTCATTGTGCACATCTCAGCTGGTAGCAGCTGATGGCATCACCTGGAGCAAACAAACACCCAGAAGTGAGGAGAATTAGAAGTGTGTAGTCTCCCAAGAGAGATGGTGATCTGATGATGTGATGATGAATAAGAGCTGTGTGGGAAGAAATTCTCAGCTGAGCTGTACATGAATGTATACACTGTGTACAGCAGCGAAAAAATACACTGCTATCACTCTTGCTTTGCTTTCAGTGAAGGCAGCGATTTGTGTTCAACTGAAAAGCCATCAGCTGAGCAGACAGCACATGAGTTTTGTCTGTAACAGAGATCTAATCTCTACCAAGAGTGAGCAGCAATGACAGCGTTGCCTCCCTCTTGCTGTCACACAGCTGAACAGTAAAACCCCACCTGTGCACATCCAAAATTTGCTGTCAGCCTCCTAGGAGACTTCACTAGGGTCCCCTATTTTCTTTGGGGAGAAATACCAGAGACGCCTCAAGCTCCCCAGCTGGAATGACAGTCATGCTGAAGTACTTAAGAGTCTTAATTAAGATGAAGTTTTGAGCCTTCAACTTGTGCTCATTTTTTGAATTTAAACACTCCTACGCTAAACCACCCATGGACTTGGATAAAACTTGGGTTTTTATCTTGACAGAGGCTAGATCAAAAATAGTGGAGTTGAAGAGTTGTCCATTACTAAGGCTTTGTAACAGCTTTAGATCCTCTTCAGTGTTCTTATTATTAAAAAGCTTCTCCTGGCCTCCAACCAAACCTGCTTTGCCATATGCTCAGCAAGTTATTTCTTGCTCTTCTTCCCAGTGGATATTAAAAAACCCTTCCTCCACATTAAAGTCACTTGCATGTGAGTAGATGCACAATGACCTATCCTCTACTTAGACTAAGGAAGTCCTTTATCCTCCATCTATTGATTTTCCATATAGGTTTTATGGATGCTGCCAACTTTGCCCCTGAGCTTTTTGGAGTGGGTAATTCTATGGAGCTAATTATGATGATAATTAAACCAAAATAATGGTCTCTGTTTTCTCACTTGCATCAGCACAAGTTAGAAAGAGAATCACTTTTTCTTTCATATTGTTAATGTAATTTCAACCAATGCTCTCATTTCACGTTAAAGAAAAACACACAAGCCCAAGCATACACCATAACATCTCTATTAAAACAAATTAGCATTGGTTCTGAGCTTAACGTACTCCATTTGAGATGATTAGATATAACTGCACAACAATTAAGGATTGACTGACATGCACCAGATGGAATAAATCTGATTTCACAAGTAGCCAGTATAAAGTCCATGCAATTAACCCTCATTCTGATATACAGCATCTTGTTTGGAAAAGAGCGCTAGGTTTCCAGTCTGTCAGTATTTTAATAAGTATTAGTACATTTTTTCCTCAGATGGAAGAAATCATTAATTTTATCAGATAATTCTATACTCCAACTACAGATCCGTATAATAATTTGGCCCATAGTTCTGCCTCTAGCTTAATAAAGCTGGATGGGAGCCCTACAAACTTTGATCATCCATTGACCAAAGTGAATATTACTAGGAAAAAACACATGAAAAAAATATTGTTTCATTGAATGATATAAGCAAAACTTCCTTCAGTTTCACGGGAAAGGCTAATGAAGTCGGTGCCACAGGCACATCAGAGAGCTCACATTCACTCAACAGGTAAAACTAAGGACAAGACAATAAATGTAAGCTGTTTAGAAGTAGTTTCCTACTGAACATATGAGTGCGTGCCAGGCAAATCCTTGGCCAAAAAAAATTAGAAGAGTCAGTTGACACAGAGCTCAGTTTTGAGAGCAAAACTTAAATCCAGAATGAGGCATGGTTCAAAGCAAAGAAGCATGCCATGGAAAAGCCATGCAGGACAAGCAGAATTATCCTAGAAAAAGAAAAGAGCTCATCAATACTCCCCAGCTGCTTAGGTAAGGTATATGAAACAACAGGAAAGGTGTACACAATACCACAGTGCTGCTACACATTTACCAAATAAAGGTTTTAACACATGGGAAGAAATGCCAGTAATTCACAAATACAAAAGCAGTAGAAAAATGGTCTATAAAAAAAACTGGAATAGCAAATGATAAATACAACTGAATACAGCCATTTTCATACTGGATCTGAAATACTGGAGGGATGCTGATGCCTGGAAATGTAAACAAAATAATCATGAACTGTACACTCTAAACAGATGAAGACTCCTTTGTACAGGAGTACATAGCATCATGTATTGCTGCAGATGGAGGGCTGGCTTATACACATTAGAAATTATGTGGTCCATATTTAAGTACACACAAAACTTCAGAAAAGCAGTTTGTGTTTTCGTCTACATGCTTTCAATTGCCTATACTCTGGAATGCAACAATTAGAACTTATTTTCATTTCAAGAGACACAGAATGAGATCAAAATGATTAATGAACTTATATATGGATGCAGCAAGCTGTCATCCTGTAGTGGAGAATTAAAAGGTCATGTTATAACAGCTTTGTTTCTCTCATATGGAATGGTTAACACTAAAAATTATGTTTCCAATTTCAGAAAAGTAGTAAATGAAAAAAGACAGGCAAATGTCATTTATTTCATATGGGCAGTTTCATTGCTGCCAACATCAGAAAAAAATACAAATAAAAAAGTTATATATAGGCATATTTCTTTTATTTCCCATCAAATACAATTTCTTTAGCCCTGAGAAAAACTACAATTTTATTTGCACGTCTCTAACATAAGTGAAAAAGGATCTTGACCTCTATGTTGTTTATAAGGCAGTTAAAGAGGAAAGAGTTGCTCATTAGATTTCTACTGACAACAGCCAGCTGTGGGAGAGCTGTGTTTATTTCCCTTTTGCACCCAAGATGACTTGAATCTATATCATCCTTTTCCCAGGAGACCACCTTACTCACCATAGTGTAGCTATTGGAGGGTGCTCAGTTTATCAAGAAAATTATAACTGAAGGTAATTGAAGGGAAAATGTTTCAAGCTTTCACAGTTAATAGGCCTACATTACCTATGTCTTTCTTATTCTCATTAAAATTTTTCATTAACTGCAGTGGAACTTCCTGGCAGAATTCAAACAGTGAATATTCAAAGGAGATCCTCCTCCCCACTTCAGAAATAAGATCTGAGCAAAATTTCAGCAGTGGTAGGTTTCTGTTAGGACATTTGAAAAGTCTGTCTTCATTGTATGCATACTCCATGGGCAGATATTGAATAAAAATTATCATTTATTATTGTACCAAGTTAGATTTTTGAAAGTGCTCATGACTGAAGACTTAATAAACTCATGAGACTTCAACCAAGAGCTAACTCATTCTGGTCAGAGCAGATACAAACATGGTAGTGCTTAAATACAAACATGGTAGTGCTTAAAAACAAACAAGCCAACAGAAATCAGTCACCTGACAGACAGCATTACAATTTTCCCTGACAGTATGTCAACAGAAGTTTAAAATTGTAATCAATCTGTATTCATTTCAGAGACACAGCTTCTTTTTCTTATTCTAATGAAAAAGTAGAACAATAGGAAGGAAAAAAAAAAAAAGCTAATATTGCCTGCCAAGATTTCAATGCTGAATAAACAGCCATACTTGGAAAGCTTATTATGGTTTTTGATTTCCCAACCACACTAATGTACTCTGATAACAGCACTTTTCTACCGTGTCTGACAGCACAGGAATATATTAATGGAAGAAATGATGAAGTTTTTAACTAGCATCTTGGATAAAATGTGGGTCCCAGTTAAAGTTGGTGTGACATATTAACCAAATGGTAAATACCCAGGATTTTATGCATATGGGGCAAAAAGACCTTAGTCTCCTGATGGCCTCATCATATATAGCATAATTTTCAGAAAGACCAATAAATAGACTCAAAATACTGTGATGTACTGAAAAATGTTCTTAATTCTGCCATTGCTAAATTCATCTCCATACTCATACCTTTGACATAATTTATACATGAGGAGTTAACTTCCACAGAAATAATTTTGTGTCTATCACCTTGTTGAGAAACACTTTTCAAATGATATTATATTTATTAACCATAAGATTAAAGTTTCACAAAAATGTTGAGATTACCTGACACATACACTAATAATAGGGAATTTTGTCAACTGCCAACTAGTACTTTTGCTACTATTTCTCTGCATTGTGATTTGTTATATATGTTAAGTAAGAAGAGCAAAATGTGAAATACAGAAGTGAAACTAGAAGAGGAAGGATTTCAATTCATACCTGCTGATTTATAAACCTCTTAACTAAGGATATGATCAGAATCCTTTGCAAACAAATTCAAGGATCAGACTAAAAGCTTTGCTTCACTTCCTATGCCCTTAGATAAATATACTACTGACACATAAAATATAATAGTCACTACAAAACAGACATGACCCAACTAAATAAAAGTATACAACCTCTATGCAGCATAAGAATGAACAATTATTTGGCTATTTGTCATTTCTATGCATTGCTCTTCTGTTCATTTAATAGATTTTTAAGTCAGAGCATACATTAGGATCATTCGTTTTGATCATCTACGAAGTGCACTAATTTCTTTATCAAGCCTGTGACTTCTCATAAGCAACATATTTGAAGGAAAAATAAACTGTTGTAACTTTTCATTATAAAATTTTATCACCAAAGGAACCTATCACTGAAAGCTTAAATTTCAATGGAATTTCTACCAAGTAAATTAAATTTTATTTCTTATTAAATTGGTTTCATCAGTTTTCTATTTGTTGTCAACCAAAAGCTAGTAGATTTAAGGCTAGCAAGTACATAGCTCATAAATGTTCCCCTCTGAACTGAGTGGAGTAAACAATTCACAGAATCACAGAATGGGTCAGGTTGGAAGGGTCCACAGTGGGTCATCTGGTCCAACCTCCCTGCCCAAGCAGGGTCTTCCCAGAGCACATGGCACAGGACTGCATTCTCTAAAAGCATTGCATGAATTAACAGTGATGCAGTTCATATCACTAAATCTACAACCAGTAACAGTGGCATTTATTCTAGCAATAATGCCGGGACCAGCATGTGCCACGGGCAGGCTGTGCCTGGAATCATTTAAATGTGGTAAATGTGGTAAACCAAGATCTGTATCATCTGTGTCTAGCCGGAGGATAAAAACCAGCAGGTGGTGCCTGAAACTCCCTGCAGACACAATGCTAAACACAACCTATGCTAACTAAGTGCTACCTTGAACCAGAGCACGTCTCTTGATAATTCCAGCAAACATTTCTGTTCTAATCAGAGGACTGGATAAAGAATTGGTGACCTAGAGCACGGAGTGTCATATAAAGGGAAGTTTTATTCAAATGTGACAAAATTCATGCTTTGCCATTTATTCTTTTTTATACAGAATTAACATTCTCACTGTGAGATCAATTTGCTCAACAAGTTATTACATTAACCTTCTTAGTAATTTTCTCTCAAAGCAGTCTTGGAAATTCACACTTTTTACACACTCTTGAAAATTCAACCAAAATGACACGGCCTGCTTTTCAACAATCAGAAAGGACCTCAAATTTACAACTGAATACCTTCCCACCTCTCACCTTGGGATGGTACTTCGGAAAGCAAATGCAATTCAGATTCATTGCATTTATGTACTTCAGACCTGGGGCTATTTACTAGCAGGGATAAGTTCAAACATTACAGTTCTTTTTGGAAGGAAACTCTGAAGATCAAATTGTATGTTCAAAGAAGCACATTTTTCCTCTGCAGTTCCATTCTTCTAAAATCTGAGAGTCCTGCTGTTGAAACACCCTCTCATAAACCTGAAGAAGGATAAGTGACCTACCTTAGAGAGCCCGCCTACTTCCAAATAGAAGCAGATAATGAAAACATTCCAGGTGACCCACAGGGCAGTCCACACCGTGTACTGAACACAAAGCCGGAGGAGAGCAAAAGAGAGAGAAAAATAAAACGTGAAGATGAAGCTACTTCATACTGAGCAGATCAATAATAAAAAACTGATGTCAATAAACACTGTTCTTCTGGGAACAGCTAAGAACAGAGAGTTCAGAAAAGGAGCTCCCCCTGCAGAAGTCCCCTAAGAACCACCGGAAATTACAAAGTCAATATTCATTGCTGTACTAAATAAATACCAATAAAACAGATTTATTCTTTACAGATTTATACTACCCCACTGATATCAATTAAATTCAAAATGCTGGCTGAAACACTGGTTTTGAGACAACTCTGAGTAATTTTTAAATCATAATTTAGCTCTCTTAAGGAAATTTCCGAAAAGCAAAATACCTTAAATAAGTAAATATTATTGAAATAACATTTAAATATTATGAAGAAAGGTGCAAGAAAAAACCCCATCACCAAACAAAACAGAAGATCTATTGATCTGTTAATCTAGATTTTTTTCTTTTTAAACAAATAGGTAAAGTGTAAACCCGATCACAGTAAAACACTTTATTACATTAAAATTAGCTCACTACTTCTCCAAACCTTTTGCCATTAATCTGATCCTACAAAGCACACTTCACAGTTGAACATATCCATACCTCTTCTGCTCTCCCCAGCATGGCACTGAACTCATACACCACCCACAGCATGAACGGGACATTAATACATCTACTTTAAATCATCTTTTGCATTTTAACTGTCAGCACAACAGACTGGCACCATTTCTTCACAGATGCACTGTTCACTGACATTCAGCTGTACATTATCCCAATGAACTCTCCAGGCACTCCACCTCAGCAGCATTTCACCCTGATGGGCCAAGTGTCCAGGCAGCTGGACATCCTGGAGCTACAGCCACTGGAACAAATGCAGTGAGCAGCAGCACTGCCACTTTACCTTGGCACACACAGAGCCTTCACAGTGGAGAACTGCTGCTAAGAGCTTTGGCAAGTAAGCCTACTTAGCTGTGGCTAGATGAGGGTTACTGTCAATTGTTTTGCTTCAATATAATCATTACAGTTTCACATACTGATCTACAATGCATTGCACAGGTGCCAGCAGTTTGGCTTTCTTGGGCAGTTTTGGGTTTTGTTCCCCTCTGAGTTCCTTTCCCTGTAATGTATAATGAAAGGTTTAGGTAAAGAGGATTGAATTTTCTGCCTCCTTTACTACTCACTCCTGCATAAGGCCATTTCTGTCCAAAAAGGTAACTGCTTTAATCTAATTTCTTCTGAGGAAGGTAGGCAGTTGGGCAATGGCCCAAGAAGTAGGAACCAAACCATTAAGAGCCAACAAGAGTAACACTCCTGGGCCATTTCCTCTGTCTTACAGAGAAGGGCAGTGTGGCAACTGAAAGCTGGGTTATTATAAAATAGACAAAGCTGCTGTGGTCTGTGAGCAATATGAGGTCTGTACTGTTCATATGACTAACCTAGAGTATATCACATTTTACTAACTTCGTTGACTTTGTAGTAACTTGATGCCATCATCAATTACCGATTTTCTCACATTTATATTCAGAACATTACGTGCAGAGAGGTCAAAATTAATGAACAACACATGCAACCCCAGTTGCACGTAAAAAGCAGAATTGAGACTATTTGGGAGTGTTCTTTTTAATAAAGAATTTTTTATCTCTCTGTGAACTAAATCTGTCACCACAACAAAAGGAATTCTATTTGATCTGCCAGGCCAAGACAAATCCATTAATAACCTCATTCTGGCCCGTGGGCACCAATGCTGAACTGTGCAGGCAAAAACTGAGCCTGCTTTCCCAGGCCAGGCTATGCTGTTTTACATAGTTAGGACCAGTTTGGTTCCTGACCCACCATGAGGATTACTGAAAGAGAACTGCAGGTGCAAAGCAGGTGTGCACCTTGAAAGCCAGCTGCTGTGCATGGAGAGGCTCTTCCTGCACTCTCAGAGCTGCAGAAATCTGAATTTGAGCTCCAGTTGCTTTATAAACTTAATAATTACATTATATTCAGTAATTAGCACTATATCGTTTTTCTAAGTAGGAAAGTTATTATCTTCTTGGATATCCAAGGAGCAAATTCTTTCCTTGCATAGTTTTGTAGGTACTTAAGGAAAGGTTATAAGACAGCAAAGGCAAGAAAGCAAAATTAGGAAATGTCAGAATTTGGGCTTTGCATGCCAATTGAATTTTTCTGTTTTGTGGCTGTGCAATACAATTCAAACATTAATAATGCCATCATAGATGTATTTTTATTTTAAAGGATCTTAGCTCCCCTAACACATTCTATGAACAGCTAGCTCAATACTTCTTTTCTCCTTGTGGCTCAGGCCCTGCTCTGAGGACAGAATAATAACTCCCTCATGAGGTTTACTAAGATGCTCATTGCTGTAATGTGTGAGAGATGCACAAACATTAACTAATTTATTTCATGTTATAAGGGAATGATACAGCTCTCAGAATGCAAATGATGTTCTGATACATACAGAGATTACATTCAGAAGTATTCATACATTATAAGCATCCAACTGGAGGCCCTTAAGAGTTCATTTTCCAGAATGCTTGAGGTTATGCACTCGGTTTACAAACTCAGTGTTCAGCTCCCTGTGGCTGAACATGCAGCACTTGTGCAAATCAGACCACAAGGTCTCAAGACAAGAATCCAGAATGCAAGGAGAAAACAAAGCATGTGACAGGTGACAGGTTTTGTTAAAGTGACTCACTTTGTGTCAAAATAGGTTTCAGTGGTTGAGAGCAGAGATAAAACTCAGCTACTGAACACAGCCTTCACAGCAAAAGCAGCCCTTTTTTTCTTGGTAGCTTCTCTCTCTTCTCATTGTGCTCTGTTTTCTTAAAACAGGTTACTATTCTACATCTGTGATCACCAGAAACCCCCCAATATCTTTCCTTTCTACTGAACAACAATATAAGAATTAGTAGGTACCTAGTTCAATTTTGCAAATATATAAAAGAATCATAGTAAGACTGCACAGAAGGGCTTTAATAGCAATTTTTCTAAAATTTTGAGTGCTTCTTTCTTAAAAATGCTTTCTGACTTGATATGCATTGTGTAAATTTATATGTATATAGATTTTAGTTTAAAAAACCCCATCAAGCATATTCCATTATGTAGCATCACACTAACACCTGCTTGAGTCATTAAGGGTGTAACTTTTTGACCCGTGATGCAGATTTCTTATTTTCACTAGCAGAGCAACATCGTAAGTTGCCGTCTTCTGTGTGAAGGGACACACCATGCATGCTGGCAATTTTCTCTCAATGGAGGAATGGTTAAGGTCTGAGACATCAGGTCCACACTGGCCCTCAGGTTTCACTTCCTTCCCAAGGCACCTATCCTGTTTCATGATCTGACCTGCCATTTAACCTCTCCCACTCCATGTCCTGAACATTATCCATCCTACTGGGTCTGCTCACTCTTGCTTCCCCAGCAATTCCTGCCTAATTCTTTGGCCACCCACATTCTGTCCACCCCAGCTCAGCTGGCCTCATACTCAGTGTCACAACCCTCACCACACCTGGCATAAAGAAAGAATTTTCCACACAGGTCGAATCAATAAGAAGAGTTGGGATTTTTATTTTATACCCCAAATGATGCACCACTGAAAAATCATCTGGACATTTTTGTAACAGACCCCTTCTAGGGAAAGACTTAGGACCAGGTCACAATCTTTGCTTATTTCTCTCCATGATGCACTACATCTTTTCTTTCTTTTGGTCTTTTGCACTAAGAATTGTACACGATGCAGTGTGAGGAAGTATTTGAAGCCTTATCAATAATGTGGAGGGAGTACTCACTAAACCTTACACGTTAAACATCCAATAAATATCCCCTTTCATAATGTCACCCTCTCTACAACAGTGAGATTTCTATACTTCTTGACTCTACAGTCTTATTGAAACCAATGCAGATAGATTTCATATATCAGTGAAATACAAACATATCTAGAGTTAAAACACTTGCATTGGATGGACACAACGTCACAAGAACAACTGGTTAAGGTAAAAGAAAAAAGAATTTTCTAAGTTTGACTATTACAAGGATTGTGGGATAAGTCTAGCTTTAATGAATAAACTATCTCAAGAGTATATTTAAATCTGAAGTGCAGCAGCTACTCTGACAGTGTCATTCATGGCATTACAGGGAATGAATGTTGGCTCAGGGATATTTAAAAGGAAAAGGAGCAACTAGTGAGTCATCAAATTATCCCCCTGTAATACCTGGCATCAGTACTTGCAGAGCCTTATTAGCCATATTTATGAAAGATGGCAAGGGAAGTGACATAAATCAGCACGATGGAGCAGTAACAACACAGGACTTCCCAGGAAGGATATTCAATGAGTAATTTTGGAAGCCTAAATATTTCATATGTGTTTTCACTGTCTGTGTAACATTTGCTTGAATACTGAATAAAGTATCCTATACAGACTTTCTTCTGCTGTTCTGGCTTTTTATTTGTTTGTGGTTTTTTTAAGACACTCTTTCTTGGCTTTTCAACTATATCCATTGCCTATATATAATATTATTTAATGAAATATATTAAGGCAAGTAAAGCCGAGATTTCGACCATAGATTGTCCCTATTTAAGTGTATTATTTTCATTCCTCACTATTTATTAAAACTTTTTTTTCAGCTTTGAGCCCGGCTTTTGCAATTTTAGCTATATGACTCATCATTCAGAAGCCTTTTGAAGTCCCAAATCAGAAGTAGCAGAGGGAGAAAATCCCCAACTTTAACAAGTATCCTGTCATCATCATTAATCAGTTTTAACAGCCTGAAAATCTTGCTGGTAATAGCAAGATCTATTAAGAAAGGAAAAGCATGAACAATGAAACGGATCACAGCAAAGCTCTGCAGCTTCATGACAAGAGTGCAACAGCATAGCTAGAACTGAAATTCAGCTGTTTCTTTCTTCTCTGCAAATGTTTGGGTAAGTTTCAAATGAGCTAATATGGGAAAATTGGGAATCAGCTCTGCACTTTTGTGCCCCCTGGGAACTTCGCACAGATTTAATTCAGTCAAAAAATATTCAAATGCTGAAAATAGCACATCCGCTTAGTGATAGGACAAATTGTTCACAACATTTATCTAAATTACTAATTAATACAAAACCTATTATAAATAATCATTGGATTTAAACTAATTAGGACACTTGGAGTTAATGTCGTCACTCCCTCTCTCTCTGTTTCCTAAGCACTGAGGACTTGGAATTTTAAGTCTGAGCAAGAAATTCCAGATTTCAGAATCACTATCCATACAGTTCTGTATCTGAGGGACTGTAGACAGTGAACATGAACCACTGTCTTTAACTACTTGGAATAAGAATTCTATTCAACAGAGATATCTCATGTGTCAGCCACTGCGTGGAAGATCTTAGATAGTGGGGGGGTTTTGGGGGGTTTGGGTTTTTTTTGGTGTTTTGGTTTGTTGATTTTTTTTTTGTAGAAAGCTCTCATGATAAATTTTATATCACTCAAACTAATTTCTTTATTGCAGACTTTTAATCTACAAGGGCTATGCTTATGGTGCAGTTTATGTGGTCACTATAGCCTAGTGATAAACTGGCCAGCCTGGGTTCAATGGCAGGGGAAGAGTCAGAAGTATGCAACTGCAACTGTTTTTATCAGTTTCTACTGCAGCCCTCACTGAACTCCTTGGCTCTACGCACCTGCAACCAAAGCCTGCTCAATTGTGCCTACAGAAGCAGTTTCATATTTAACTACAGTACAGATATGCTTCAAATTATGGCCCTACATGTATTACATTTATTCACTTACTTTCCCATTCCTTACATATTTTGAAATTTGAGGAGACTGAACATGACACACGCAGCATAGGATGACAAAGTGAAAGCTTTTGTGTAACTTCACTTGTCAGGGAATCCTTCAGGCACAGATTTCATTGCACAGAAGATAGATCAAAAACATTCTCTTGAGGTTAAACAATGGCTCTAGAGCTGGTCAGCTGAAGTCAAGATCACCACCAGAGTATGACAGATTATCATGAGGACAATTTGTGTGCATACATGCCAGATTAATTTTATGGAGTCAGTTAACAGAAGTAAATCATTGTATCTGACATGATTCTCTCTTTACTTCAGCTTTTTAATATTGTGATGGGATCATCTGCATTAGTTACGCTGATTTCCAGGCAAGTCTTCTGGAAAAGACAATGGATACTAAGCATAATTTTCTTGAAGCAGTTAGTTACATTTCCAGTTAAACTGGAATAAACTTAATCTAAATCAGAAGCTTCATTAACAAGAGTACATGAAAGCATGACTCAAAATATTTCTTCAGACACAGTACCAAATTCTTGGATACCAGCCACTAACAAATCCAGGGGCTTAGATGTGGCTGAAAGTGGACCTATGAACATGGAAGGCCATGAAGCTTCTCCATAAATTTAAAGCCTAATTCACTACTCACAGCCTTGGTAAGAACCTCTCTGCATTGTACTTAATACTGAAATTCAGGACACTACTGAAGATTTGCATTAAACGGACTTTAAATTTAATGTCAGCAGTGAAAGTTTACAGGTGAACTGTCACTTTTGCCTTGGTAAATACAGCCAGCATACAGCTGGCACTGGTAGGCGTCTTTACTGTCACTATCACTGACTCCTTCTGGAGCTTCTGGGGACAGTGGCCAAAGCTAAACTGTGGCTGGCACAGCCCTAGGAAGCCCAGCTTCTGGGCAGCATGTGTTGATATAGACTGGAAGGTCCTCAGGCTATGCTCAACAAGAACTTCAAGCTGGTGTAACCCTGCACTACTGTAGAAAGACTCCATGCACTTTTCTCCTTCCTCTGGCTACTTGTTCCAATTTCCCCTCTCCCATCTGCTGGAACAAGCAGAACACATCAAAGAGTTGACCTACCTTAAATTAACACCAGTAAAGGAAATGGTTTCCTTTAACCTGGATCTGTTCTGGTTTGACAGTTTACCAAGTGATTGAACTGGTACCTGTGCTGGTGCACACACAGGAAAAGCACAGGGACTGAAGGCAGCAGCAGAGCAAAGGGAGGATTGCTTATGCTGGCTAGGCATGAGACTGAGCTGACAGATTTGGAGCTAGCAACAAGAGAAGTCTTGCAACGATTCCTTTCCCCTCCACCTCCACATTGATGTTCATAAATACAAAGTCCCAATCCCTGCCCTATGCCAACCTTGGCAACCACTGGAACCTCACAGAATGGATTCAGGTCACCAGTTTAGCAAAAAAATCTCCACTTTTTGCTAGGTTGGTTTTCTCACAGCTTAAAAATGGAACTGACATAGTGACAGGTCCAGTTAACTCCTGCCAGAAGTGGGAAAGAGGATGTGGGGAAGTGTTCAGTCAGGGAACAGGAAGACATGGCAGCCACCCCATTCCATTGGTGTTGATTGTGAGGTCAGCTGCAGACACGTTGTGTTACAGACACCCCTCAGACTTCAGGGTTTGGCCCAAACTATTCCTACTTCACTGTAAATCCTATGTATAATCACAGATCACTCAAAGAGGTGGTGATGGGAGGAGCAAGTGAGTAATCACAAAACATTCTGAGCTGGAAGGGACCCACAAGAACCATCAAGTCCAGCTCTTAAGTGAATGGCCCATACAGGGATCACACCTGTGACCCACAGCATTATTAGCACCATGCTCTGACCAGCTGGGCTCTAAAGCCTTGATCTTTCCCAGTAATGAGTATTGGCACCTGCTGAAGCTAGAATTCCTAAATATGCTTAAAGTTAAATCAGAATATGAATTCAGCTAAATCAGCATAAAGTATCTTTCTGGAGACGTGTTTCTTTCTTTAATTATGATTCTACCTCTAAAACAACTTTAGCGTACCCTAAAATGTTCAATTACATTGGAAAATATATAGAAACAGTCAACATCTGTTGCATTTCATTTGAAAATTAAAACAGAGCTTGCATCATTGAACAGCAGTGCTGAACCTGAGGGGCAAGAAATTTTGTAGTGTTGCACTTCAGACATGAATTTCCCACATAATTTAACAGATGCTTACACTTGTTTCTTATGTATAAAATGGAGAGCATGAAACAGAAAGGTGAGTCACCAATATATGGATGAGCAGTTCTTCAACCACAGATAATAGATAAAAGTGCTATTTTTTAATATGAATCCATTTTCAATTCGTTATAGTCTGCTTGTAAGCTTAGCTAACATGAGTAAAATCTTGGATGTATTTTTTGTTCACTTTTTAAGATGTGACAAAGAATTACAAGATTCCAGGCTTGACTAGAAAAGATGCTTTTTAAGCATTCAACAAGTTTTCCCCAGCAGACATTTATTTCATTCCTTTGTGAGGAAAAAGAAAGATAACTTTAGCCTCTTAAAATCCATTACTGACAACACAACCAAAATGTTCCAAATACAGCCATTACCAGGTAAAGACATAATATTCTTACATTCAAAAATGAACGTGGGGGAGGAACAGATTTTTTTTTTTGTTGGCACTTTACTTCACAGCTTTGAAATTTCTTTTTAATCCTGGCTGTATTGAGAACATGGGGAAAAAAAACCAACTGAGAAGCTTCAAGCTACAAGCATCACAGGGAATTTACAACAACTTAGGGTCAAAGCCATAAATACAGGTCTTGACAAAATTACATGTAAGTGAGAAGGAGACTTCTTTGTAACCCATGGGTCACAGGACCAAAGAAATTTCTACAATTCTTGTTCCTCTCTGCTTAAGAGAAAGATGTAGTTAAATATAACTTGGACATTGCAAATATTTTTTTAAATCGCCATCAATTCTCGTCTGTTACAAAAAGAACAACAATTTGTACTTTATTTATTTATTTACATAGAGTCTAATTGACTTGTACCATAATAATAGTTTTGACAGCACTTTCTCCAGGTTACCTGTTTTTGATAATGTTCAAAATCTCAAAAAATTCACTTAGTAGTCCTAAATTTGCAGACATGGAGACTTCTACCATTTCCACAGAAATACCACTTAGTGTTTTGAAAGCAAGAAAATTCTGCTTTGTAATATAACGGGTTTTATGGCAAAAAACAAACAAAAAAAATATAATAAATGAGACTTACCACGACTATATATCGAGGCCTAAACTGGATGGTTCCAAACAAACCCAAAATGACAACTATTATTTGTAGGAAATTGCCAAGGATAGGAGCCCACTGGAAACCCAGGAAGTCAAAGATTTGTCTCTCTAGTGCTGCCATCTGTAAGAAAACACATAACAGAACATCCACTTTTTAATTATGGGTTGGACAGAACACTTGGTGTTTTCTTATTTGCACCGGGCTTCGCCAGTGAGTGAGCAAAGTTATGCAAACCTTGCTCTTGCTCCTGAAATACCATCATGCTCCTCCCTTCCCCATGTCTTTGTTTCCTAAGATTTACTCTCAACTAGACTCGACTGCAAGTTCCTCAATCTGTTCCTAAAAGCCCAAAAGGACGGAGCAGGCTCAGACAAGTCCCAGACATGGCCACTGTGATCCCAGGAGTTCCTTAATGCAGGAATTCAGGAAGACTGCTGGGAGCTCCTCACTACCTGAGGCACAGACATAGGCTCAGGGGCTAAAAGGCAGCAGAAAACGTTGGAAGACCTCAGAGCAAACTGCTCCAAAACCAACAGCCAAATGAGCCATCTGTGCCCTTCAAAAGCTGCTACATTACTTTTGGGCAACTACAAATCAGAAAGAAATGGTGGCAGCCCAATAGCTCTCTTCCCACGGTCCTCATGGCATTTTGGGATTTAGTTGGGTGTGGAAAAGGAGGAAGCTAAGAAGCACCAGCCTTCATCTTTGAATCAGCATGTGGCTCTTTAGGTAATTCCACGTTTCTGAACATTAGGCAAAAAAGAAAAACAAAAAGCCAGATATAAAATTCTTCTGCAAACACATTTGCTACTCATTTTTGACAATCCAATCCACTGTTCTAAACACAGAAAAATCAACTTTCTTAGCATATTTGCTGGAGTTTAAACTTAGTTCAATATTTTTGCAGCTGTAGCAAGATATTCTTGAGCAGCTAAATAGAAACCTACTGAGAAGCAACTGAGTTTCTGTGCTTGCTAGAATTTATTAACATCTACTTGATTTTACTACATTGTTACAAACCCTAAAATTTACTGAAATGTGCACTTACAATATTTATAACTGAGACAGATGGAGCAAGCATGGCTCTATGAATACCAACCAAAGTATGTGGGTATTTCACATAACCATTTCATTTTACATATTATAGCCAGATTCAATCTTCACCTGTAAGATGAGGCTAGGTGTCACTGAGAGCAGAATCCATTTTTCTGTACAAAACCCCTCCCTTACAGCAGACGTGAAAACTATATTCTCTATACTGAGGTTAATAAATATGATAAACAATGAGATGTATAAAAGTTGAATCATGGTCTTGGTGCAAATCCTTTGCAATCAGTGAAGTTACACTGACTTTTATCAGCTAAACATCTGGTCCAGCATATATAAATGAAAATCACACAGTGCAATACAAGAATCCCCCAAATCCCATGTGCAAGATGATAAATAAAGAGCTTTGGAAGATCTTTGGCACAGGCAGAACTTAGAGTTTATGGTCTAGCAACAACATACTGAGTTCTGTATGACATAGGAAGGTATATATAATATCCATGATCAGAGCCAAAGACTTTTGTATTCCCATTACAAGTGGAAATCTTCTGGGTGAGCAAAACAGCTAAAAAATTCACAGACCACCAGTTTTAAGAGAAAATGTGTCTTCTTCCTGGAGCTCTGACATTAGCAAGCAAGCAGAGGTCGGAGCTGTCAAATCTAGGACTTGCTTAGTGCCACCTCTGCCCTGACATTCACTAAAACTCTCCTGCAGCTTTGGTCTTCACCTGCACCAATAAATTAAGGGTGTCCTATCACACTCCCAGCACTGAAGGCAGCTGGCTTAGCATTGTCACCATTAAAGTGTCCTTGGCTCTGAAACAGGGCAGCTGTGTGCAAACTATACACTTACCTACTCAAAACAGCCCTTGGCCATGAGTTACCCACTCTTTGGGAAGACCACCCATCACAATAACCCTGGTTAATGTGACAGAAAACTCTAATGGCTCACTAACATCCACAATGTCACTGCCTGGCTACTTCCCCAGGCACAAGAACGTGCTGGTGTCAGGAGCAGAGAGCCTGCCCAGAGTGGGTATTGAGGAAATTCACTATGGTGGGTCATGGAGGCCATTATGCATTTGATGTAGCTTTGAAACACCTAGAGCTATCTGATAGACAAAAGCCTGCAGCACAGATATGAATGAAGCTGGTTAGTATCTGTCCATTCTTAAACTGACCCTTGGGATAAATGTTCAAATCATCACCTTAAATGTCTGAAAAACTTAATACTAGAACATAAAGGAGCACAACCACTGCACTTTTCTACCAGACAAAAGGCTGAAAGCCTTGGTGTTCAGCTCATGCCTAAACTGGATCAGATAAAAGCCTGCATCTCCCTGATATCTGCCAAGCAACTTCTGAATCAAGCAGGTCTAGGCTCCCACAAAATAGCTCAGTGGCCACAAGTATATTAGCAAAGATGAGGGGGAACATGTGTATGTTCACCATAGACAGAGTTACACATAAAGTCTTTTTTTCCAAGAATTACCCACCACAAACACAGATAAATAAATTTCCATTTCCTCTCCTGCTGCCTATTGAGTTACTCATTCCTCTCCTCCCACTTCCTATACATTAGGATACCAAGGGAAAGAGCTTCTCTTTGAAGCTGTGTCATAGGCAAAAAAAAAAAAAAATTTTCTTTCACGAGTCAAAAAGAGAGTCCAAGCAGAAACAGGAGGGCACAGTCTATTGCTTATGGCATTTATACAAAACTGGGAGAGTTGTTAGCATTTCTTGTCTGCAGGGTTAACTCTATTTTATATACAGTGACAGCATGAAACCACTGAAGGAGCCCTGGAAGCAGGATGCCAAGCATACAGTACCATCCCTTCCCCACTAAGAAGTGCTTTCACCATCAGGCTATGCAGAGACACCTTCCTGCACAGCTAAGGCTCATTTATTTTGCTCTTGTCATCAACACAGAGTAATTTGTCTCATCCCCAAAGCCCACAGAATACATTAGCAGGGGTGGTGCGGGGGGAGAGGGGAATCTAAAGAAAAGAAAGAGGTAGGAGGCATGTCTTTCCTCCTCAAATTGCTACTCTCTTCTAAATTATAACACCTTGCAGTCAAGACAGGCAGTAGTTAAAAACCTAATAATTCATGATCATGGCAGAGGAAACATATTAAGATCTGTTTTCTATACACCATGAGCAATATGGACTGAATAGAGGAAGCACCTGAGTGCTGCTGTTCTTATGTCTAGTATTCACCCAGCAGAGCCCCCAAGAAGCAGGGAAGGCCACAAAGTTTTCAGCTCTGTGCAAATGAAAAAGCAATCTCTAACACAGGCTGTGATTCAGGTAATTGATTTGACAGAACACATCGTAATAAAGGGGACAGGCACCTGTGCACATTTACAGGCTGATTTTGCACAGATATGAAGAGCCCATACTGTTGATGTTTGCCTAAATCCAAAATCTCTGTATCCATCAGTGGCCACCAAACTAGCCTAGATTCTGTGAAAGATGGTTTCACTTGGAGTTATGTGCACGTGAGTACTTGAAAATGTTACACCAGAAACATTTTTATTATAAGGAGGCTGTTTTTCTCAACAAGAGTTTTCCCACATGAATTTCTAATTGCGTAACCATTTTCAGATTCTTCTAAAAACAGCCTAAAAAACTGAAACTAGAGGGAAAGGAGAGGTTCCTGAAATTAGCTGGCTCAACATCTCCCACTGCTAGAAGTCAGATATATCAATTTAGTAGGGCAGAGGAGCTCGAGGCTGCAGCTGGGGTATGATGTGACTGAGGTCCTCTGGGGTTTGCTATCATACCAGTTCCCTACCAAGTTGGGAGAGGCTGCACTTCCACTACTTCTGACAGCTAAGACAACAAAGTTTGGGACTGTCCATAATAAATTGTTGTGTGATACTTTTTTAAATGAGTAACATAGAAGTGGAATGAAAACCCAAACCTTTCTTGCAAATAAAAGAGGAGGCTGTGTTTCAGCAATTTAGATACTAGGTATATGCTTGTGATTAAAGCTATGTCCACTTGAGTGAAATATTTCCATGAGAACTTATAAAAATCTATCAAAGTTGATGGGAAATAACATTTTCTAATCATAACAAGGCTTGGAAAAGGATACACGATATTTCTTATTACTGTTGGCAAGGGAGCACTTTGTTATTTAGTCATCATTATCACTGACAATCTTGTAATGCAAAGTGCATGACTCAGGAGACCAGGAGTAGCAGTAAAATGCTCTAGTGGGACAGTAGCACTTCACTTAATGAAGTCTTGGGTTTTTACCTCTTTCTTTCACTAAGTCTTCCAAACATTTCCCATTTCTCACTTCCTGCAGAGCACAAGAAGGTACTAAGCTGCAAGATGGGGATGCAATAAAGTCACTCAGGGTGAACTTTCTCTTCCAGCTATGCTCAAGCCCTTTTGTATTAAGAACAGCAAAAACTTCAGGTGAACTAATCTGTTTGAATTCTGAGCTTTTTCACCTAGAGGGGTCAACCAGATGTGCAGCACAATTGGAGCCCCTGAACATTAAAAATAGTGCAGCTGTAGCATTAATGTTTCACAAGGAGCTTAAGGAGAAGCAGTAGCAAAGCAAAAGGCAGTGATCAGCAATGCTGGATAGGATCTGCAGAAAGAAATCACCAAGATGTTCCTCATCAATTGAGAAATCACAAAACATTTATGAGAGAAGGCTTCATCAGGGTGCCCTGTGGATTAAACCCCTCCTCTAAATTCTCAGGTCCTATTATACTTCAAAATCTGTATCAGAAGCTGTCTGAGTGATGAGACACCACAACAGAGTTACAAAGTCAGCTTTTCAAATATGTGTTAAAACTCAATTTTCTCTTCTGTCAGAAACATCAAGGAAAACAGTCAGTTTTATATTTTAATGGAAAAGTTTTATAAATGACATGTTAGCTTGAGATTAATAAATAGAACCAAACAGAAGAAGTCACTGTATCAAGACAAAGAGTTTTCACATGTAACAGATATTTCATACAAGAAAAGACCCAAAAGTGTCATGATATAAACAGAAGGCTATAAAATTGCTAAATAAAAAGTTAATATAACTGCATATTTGGTTCTCTACAAATTATTAAATTTAAAAACCTGGGAAGTATAATCTACTCTGCATTTGATATTAAAAAGTTGCTTCAATCTGCCATGTGAAACAATCCCTAGAAATTATAACAACCAGAAAAATATCAGTAGTATATCTAACAAACTTGTATTTGAGAAATCTAATAAAAATCAAAGAAATATTTAATAACTGGAGAGCTGTAAAACTACTTGGCTTTGAAATGCTTTTTGAAATTAAAACCATTTTACAAGCTAGGGGGAAAAAAGGAGAAAAATGATGACTTCACAAATGGACACTGTTACAAATGGACTCAGCCTTCTAAAATTAAAATAGTATACAAAAAATGGCGAATCAAAAAATTACAGTTCATAGTATTCATTTTCTAAATTCAGGTCAGGAATTATCTGGAACATTTGAATTATGCACGTAAAGCTTAGAGTTGGCTGATATTGCTGATACTTATCACAGAAGTTCCAGGGCACAGCACATCATCCATACTAACTGCTGCTCCTACAGATAAAGATGTTTTCTTCAAAATTCTCATCTTCATCTTATGATCATAAATTTAACCTGTGGCTCCAGGAAGAGTTTCCTGGACATGATGAATCTCTGAGGATTGGTCTCTTTATCATTACCACTGGTTCCAATGTACTGAATTACAGTATAGTCTGGCAAATATATCGTTTGTACAGTATAGTTTGGCAAATGCAGCTGTTAAAAACTGAGGTGGTTCCCCAGCCTCCTCCACAGAAACTCCACCTGGAGCTCTAAGTGCCCTCTGTTCTGAAGCCTTGGGATACCTTTGCTAAGCTCAGCAGTGCAATCACCTTTTCCTCACAACCTATCTCCTCTCCCTTCTTCCCTTCTCCCTTTCTTCTTTTGTGCCCAGATTGGCGGGCACTCCCAAAAAGCTACACACCAACATAATGGAGAGGCAATGGCAAGGCAGGAGAGGAGCACTGGGAGCCTCCTCCACCCCCGTGCAGCCTGAGCATTTGGCTGGAATAGACAAGACCTTGGATCAAGGTCACTCTTAGCACTAGCCACATTTGGCTTAAAGTCTGTCTTCACATTGCAGGGCTCTTAGGTGTGTATTTCTTTTTCCTTGACAGATGTTCCACTGAGAAAACATTTTTGTAAAACCTTGGGGCAAACACTCAGTGTTCACATTTGGAAAATATGCACTTTCTAATTTAAGGGGAAAAGACATCAAAAAGCTGCCAAGCTACTCTGAATAAAACCTCAGCATGAGAGAGTAAAAGATTGACTTACCACATGCTAAACCCCAGGATTTCTAACAGGAAATTAACAGGTGATGAAAGAAGATGGTTAAAATAAATAATTAAGTAAATAAATAAGTTGCATCAAAGACCAATGGTAATGCATAATCCACTTTTTATACAAATTTTATACTCCTGCTGTGATTTCAGAATTTTACTGATGGGCTTGACTTCAGTAGAAAGGAAGGTAAGATTTAACACCAGAGAAATGCCAGGTTTTTAATGCAGGGGAGAGCATTTAAACCTGAAGAGGAAGGGAGGTGTCAGATGATCACTCTCAGCTGAAGAATGCTATTTAGCAAGTTACTGTTCCTCAGCTAAATATTGCAGCCTATTTATTTGTAACTTACCATCGTCCAACAGAGGCTTCATTACCAAACATGAGTGTAGCCAGTGTCACAATTAAATGTTTAACTTTGACTTGGATCACTGCTTCATAGTTTTTGTGACAGTCAAAGGAATCATCTAACCACAGAAGAAACTCTCATTAGATTTTTAATGACCTGCATTCACTTGTCCAGGTGAAATACTAGCTTTTGGGTGATTTTAAGATGGTAATTCCTCATAACAGCTCACTAAATACACTTATAAGACTTTGTGTCATGGAGGTTATGTCAGGAATGTCAGGAAAGATTTTGAGCAAATCACAAATATTTACAGTAAGTTCAGTTTAATGGAGCAAAAGAGAAACTTAGCTTTCTGACAAGTAATTGTCAGAGAAGAAAAAAAACCTGATGATGAAAGTGCCTTTGTAGTCTTGGTCAGACAGACAGGTAATTGGCTGTCACTTGGGTAATTTTAAATAAAATATAAAGCAAAAGAAATATATATGTGCTGAAGGAGCTCGAGAAAAGAGCAACAGCCAAGATTAGTGAAGGCCAAAGCATAAAAACAAGAAAAGAAAGGCAGGTTCAATAAGAAATATGTTGTCTTTTTAAGACAGCCTGGTCTGCTTTTCAACAATGAATGTTATTCTTATTTAGCTGTTCAACTCATATGGAAAATACTCTGAAGGAAGTAAAGGCTTTCCCACCATTCTGGTAACTGCTTTGGTAAACAAGTTCAATGGAGGGTGATGGTAGTGACAGCACGTAATATTGCTGAAGACATGATATTCTAACAAAACAAAAAAATATTTTCAGAGGAGACAAAATGTTTCACTCCTCAATACTTTACCAGTTGTTCTTTGATAAATGCTTAAGAAAAAAGACAAGTAGGGAGTGAACAGTATATGTTCAATGATTTTTGAAAGTCAATACACTGCTCTAACAACTCAGAACGAAAAGACCCACTAAATAAATGCCAAAGAAGTTGATCTAATCAGGTAATTTGGACTGACCCTAGTATAAAAAGGAGAGCTGGTAAATGCCAGATCTTTAAAATCTATAAATTTAATTAGAGGGTGCTGAAGAGATTCTTTTCTCCACATTTTAACAAATATATACATATATTTAATATCACTATTTAACATTTTCAGACACAAAACAAAGGTAATTCTTAATAGAAAACTGTTTTTCTAATTATGTGTACTACAAAAGTCTTGCAACTACACTGGTGATGTGCAGAAAGATTTTGAGTGATAGATTTGATATGATGTTGTTATGAATTTCACCAAACTGAGACCAACCCTCCAGTTTTGTCCCTGACAAAGCTCACACAAAGTCAAAAGAAGCCATGACTACATCAAGGCTGCAGGATCTGGCTCAGAAAGGCAATAGCAAATTATTTAAGAATCTCATCAGCATGGAAGAAGAGTTTGTTAATATTTATTCTGCAGCATCACCTGACTGCAGTGATATAAAAGGTGGCCTCAAATAGTTCCAGTTCCCAGCACACTAGGGGTGCCAGGGTGATATACTCGAGGCTGATGGCTACATCTGTACCAAACAGACCCCATAAAAATGCAGTTACAGTCTGTGGGTAGCCACGATAGGGAAGAAGCCAGCTATTGTAATAAAACCCCATAGCGCCAACTCGTTACAGCACAGTGATTTAAGATTGAATTTCAACCCTCCAATGAAGCTGTAACTGATCCCAAAACACTAAAGTCAAGCCCCTTGGCTGCTTGACCTATAAATCCTGCAAACAGCTGGAATGAACATGCTTATAATGGCATTTAAGACTCCCTTGGTTGTTTCATTTAAATGCCAGCTCACATACAGCAAAAGACAGCGTAAGACATGGTTAGAGGTTAAAAATCTTTAAATATTTCTATCCTACTATGGATGAAGAAGTCCATGTAAAAATACACTAGAGAGAGTGGAAAAGCAAATTACAATTGACTTCTTTATAATTATATCAAGCTACATATATGGTGGATTTAATCTAAAAGAAAGTTTTCATTTGCCACACTGTTATATCCCTTCAAATCTTCAAATACAAATTCTTGTAATTGTAGTGGGTTTTTTAATTTATTTCCACATTTGAACACATCCAATGAATTTCTGTACCTTTACAGGCTTCCTCAATACACAGGTTTAAGACATGGTGAAGTACTTACTGACTAACTAACAAAAGTGAGAATTGAACAAGTTTACTACTTCTTTGAATTCCTAAGGCATAATAGGCAAGGTAAGAAGGTAACACATAAAGAGGTAACTTGATAATAATGAAGGTGACAGCCCTAGATCCCTCCTAGATCCTGATGACTATGGGATCCAGTTTAAAAAAGAAAAGAGAGAAAAATGAGAGAAAGAGAAAAAGCTGGGAACCTATGTTGCAGGATTTGTACCCAACCCATCCTCAGCATGGAGAGTTTGACCGTTAAGGAAGAGATGCTGAGATGGGCACCCAGACTGCAAAGTGAAAGAAGAACTGAAATCCCTGCAAGGTAAACAGATAAAACCAGTATTTAGAGCTTCTAGTAGATGAATGTCATGCTCCTTCTTGCCAAAAAGCAGCCCTCTACTCTTGAAAAAAGTTTCTTTTATGATTCTTTAAAGCCCTCTAAACCTGTGTTTTAAAAGAAGACAGAAAATTAAACCAGATGGAGCTCTCCTTCCATGACTAAGGAAGATACATGTTCAGAGCTCACATAGACTTGGACAAGTTGGACAGTTAGAGGTCCAAATTTAACGAACCAAAATTGTTTGATATGAGCTTTGGCATAAAATATCAAATGGCACAAATTGATTCATGCCAGACTTGAGAAACATAAGGTTTCCCACAGGATAGTGCATCTTATGATTAGTTTGTGGTTCCAAAAAGGCAGTGAGTGTATCTTCAATCACCAACTCTCTTCAGGAAAAACTAAGTATTAATCCAAGGCAGTCAAGTAATAAAAATTATGTGCTGGCTGGTACCCCTAATTTGAGCCACAGCACAGAGCCTATTTCCACAGCAGGCAGGAGTTTAGATGTCTGCCTGGATAATGTTTCCATTTTTTCCTCAGAAAACTTCTCTCCAATGCATGTCTCGAATGCCAGCCATGCAAAAACAGAAGAATGAGAGACTGCTTATATTTGACAGATGCACAAGGGCAAAAAAAGCAGTTTAGCACCAGCTCAGAAGTCTGATGATGTGTTTAAATAGGCCCCTGCACTGCAGGTCATTCACTTGCTCTCAAAAGCCAATTTCAAGTATAGTAGCAACACTCAAAGATCCTTTGACTCTGTCATTGCATATTATGAGACTGCATTGATGATGCCATTGCACTAACAGGAAGACTCTCTGACACTGGATCATTTCATGTTGTCTTGTAAAATACAGAAATATCCTTCTTTGTTTACAGCACAGCAAAAACATCCCTCCACCTCCTGAGTTATTTGGCCAGGAAGAAGGGTTGGGATAGGACTGAAACAGCAGCATGACAAATCATGCTCATGTTATCTTAAGTAATTCAATAATGAAGTTTTTTTGTATTAATAACTTCCAGTAGAGAGCTATATGGGCATTTTTGTCTCATTTAGACATGTAAGTATGTTTAGATTAAAAAGAATGGGAAGTCTGAGATTATTCTCAAACATGAAAGAAGAACACTGTAGTTAGAGGTGGATGACAACATAGCTACATCATGCTTTAAATCTCACTCTTTTGCAGGTATTCTAAGATCTGGCCATTTTCTTGTAGAAATAAAACTCACATTATTTGCTGTGATTTTGTAGCCTATTCAGGCAGAATGGAGAATAAAGTTCTCAAAGTATATATATAACTACATGTATGGTATAGAAAGTTGTCAACAGAAACACTCATTCTGGAAAATTATTGTTATAGAGCTACAGGGAAATAAAATATGTCTTTTGGGTTGTTTGAGTCTTTGATACCAAAATTAACTCCACTCTCAACTTCTTTTAAGGAGTTTAACTTCTACATAAACTGTCTTGATTCCCCTAGCCCTTCTGGAATGCCATTCCAGAATGTCATCATTCAAACAGCACCTGTTTAACCTTGAATTCATCCTCCCTGAGCGTGTGGCCAGCACTCTTCTAGATGTGCAAACTCCCACTTGTTCCTTTTCCAATGGAAATACATCTTTTCTTTTGGAATCAAATAAGAAGATCTTGACTTTGGCTTGTTACAAACTGGTAATTCATTGTTCATAAGAGAGAAGGATGAATTATGATCTGAATTTAAAACAAGTATTAAGAAGTAGGAATGGTACCTTTCAGGTACAAAACAGAACAAAAGTTCTGTGTATGTTATATATTTAGATCTCTTTCATAATATAAGTGTTCAAATTATTTAATCTTAACTTCTTGCTCTGATTTTAACAGAACTTAATTCATCTCTCAGTGACTTACTTCCATTTGTCTAGTTATTTCATTAAATCCTCCAACTTCTGCTTTTTCTCCATAGCAGTTGGACTGCAGTGCTTCAAAAAGGTTTATCTAGCCCTGTCCTTGCAAACGACAGATGCAGTAATTATCCCCCTTTACCTTCCCAATTCCTGCCACTATCCACTAGCCCCACCGCTGGTATTTCAGTATGCACTACAAAAAGATGGTAACTAGTGATGTTCAGAGGAGCTGTTCATTTATCTCAGCAGTGGTCTCTCTATTTATCCCATCAGTCAAACCTTCTCCAGCAGCTCTTTTGTCCATTCCTAGGCACAGCCAAGATATACCCATACTTGTCAATTGTCTCTCAAAAGGCTTGGAGCAGAACAAATAAGTTGAGGAAAGCAGGGGGGCTACCAGAATGTCACAAAAGACACCAATGCTGTTCAAAGGCTGGAGGGAATTATTCCTAATTACCTAGAGATGCTCAGCAAGACTACACAGTCAAAAGTGAAGACAGAGACTGATCTGAAGTGATGTAGTATAATAGATTCCCATGGTAGAAGATTTCTCCTTTGGTTTTCAGAATACTGATCCCCATGAGCTGCAAAATTCCTCAAATGTTTGTCAGTTTGTGTTAATGCTACTATGTAGGTAATATTCCTACACAGCAGAGGTAGAGAACAGCCTAATTAGTTGCAAAGTGTAACACCTATGTGTGCTGTGCTTTTCCGAGCTGTAGCACAATGATGTTTCCTCCAGACTACTTGGACTGCATACTTTGATGCTGTGCAAATACCTCTTGGCTATCATCCACTGTGCAAACGTCTCCAGGAAACATCAGGAGATTGGACAGTTTTACAAGAGACCAGTGTTTAAGTTAATGCATGGGTCCCACTTGAGTACTAGTAGAGCAAAGACAGTTCATGGAATGGTAAAGGTTGGAGGGAACCTCTGGAGGTTACCTGTTCCAAGCCCTCTGCTCAACCCAGGCCACCTAGGCTCGTTTCCCCAGGACCATGTCTAGATGACTACTGAATATCTCCCAGGGTAGGGACCCCTCTCTGGGAGACCTGTGCCAGTGCTCAGTCACCCTCTCACAGTAGAAGTATTTCCTTTTCCAGAGCCTTTCAGTATGTGATTTCTAGTGAATTCATCAGATGTGCTATGACAGTCTCTGTGGAAAAGGGGGAACTTTTAGAAAATAGAAGAAACTCCAAGGCATATTTCTGTCTTCAAAACATGCTGGTTTTATTTCAGTGGTAGATCTGATATGACTAAACCAGCATCATATTTATAAACTTGAGCAAGTTAGTTTTCATGAGGAGAACAAAAGGAGACAGTGCTAAGTTAGAAGCTAAGACTAATTTAGAGCAAAAGCCCTGGCAAAACTCAGGATCTGGAACCCTTGGTCTTATTAGTTACCCCAGTGAAGCCAACAGGGCTCTTTAGGAACACATGAGCTACATGATGACATCAGAGATTGAACGGTAAATGTGCTAAATGGTAGAACTCTCAAAATTCACCCTAAGCTATAGAAGGTAAAGGGAGATATTTATAAGTGTCTGGAACTTCACAGAACTATGCAATTTCCTCTATTGAATCATGATAACTAAAACAAAACGAATGTCAGATGAATCAGAATCTGATTAGAGATACCTGCAGTAAAGAAAATTGAAGACCACCCAATCAATTGACAAGTGACTAAACATAAAATATGGATCAAAAATAAACATATCTCAAGCATCTGTAGAAGGAAGACTTGCTGGCTCCATGTCTGAAAAAAATTACACTTGGGAAAAGCAGTTGCAGCCAGAAATCTCAAACATTTCCTACCACAACTATAGGGACCACAGGCCACAGTGAGCCTTTTGGAAGATATCATCTAGAGCTTCTTATTATGGAAATATTGAAGTTCATGTTACTGACAGCAAAAGCAGCTGGAACACGGGGAACATTTGTCTCCTCTGTGTGAGCATGCCATTCAGCATGCCTGAGCATGTCTCCTTTGCCTGCTTTTCTGCAAAAGACACAATTACTTGCATGTACTTTGCAGTGCCAGAATATATTCTCACCTGCCCAATATGCACAAGGCTGGAAAGCATACCTCTACCAAATCTGACTTTACCAAATTCTACCTACTTCAAGACTTTCAAGAAGTTGTACTATTTATATGAAGACAGATTTTTGTCTACCGTTCCCCCATAGAAGTAGAGTTGTGGTCTTGAAATTTTAGTAGTATGACTTGATTTCAAGATTCAGAAGAGGAAAAAAAAAAAAGGAAATTATTCAGAATAATCCAAAATATTATTTGAGCACTAATACTAACAAAAGTAGTATTACGATAAATTATGATGAGCCAAACTGTGACTATCAAACTGGTATGTTTCATCTTTAGTATAATATTTGTCTGAAGGTCTTACTGCTGTGAAAGTCATTCTTAAAATTAGTGAAGAGAATCTTTAAAAGACCAAGTGGATAAAAACGTTACTTGCCTTCCTCCCTTACTCACATTTTATCTACCCAAAATAGATGGATTAGTACAAAATGTGAAAGGAAGCCTTTAAACCCAGGAAAAAAAATCCTGCTGCAGACCTTCTGCCTCATTTAATTTTACTGTGCAAATTCAGAAAGGGAAGACCGTGGAGAGAAAACTTAATGCTAGGTGTCTTTGTGAATACCAGTAACCACATTAGGCTGTCACAGACTTATACATCCAGTAGATTTCAGTCACTCTACAGTTATTCATTCCAGCTTCATCTCCCTGGAGAGAGACACCTGTTTTCAGCAGGGCTAAGCAATCAGTCTATGACAGGAAGTTTTCAGACCCCAGGGAAGGTGTGCTGTAATCTCTTTTTTTTATCATTGCTGGAATAGGCATAAAGACAAGGTGAGCCTGTTTTATCTGATGCCATGGCAAGAAATGATAAACATGCATTATTATCTTGCAGGAGCTCAGGAAAATCCACTGTCAGAAAAGAAACCTCTGTAACTCAGTGATTCAGCTGATGGGAGTTATGTGGGGGAAGCTGATACAATGAGCACCTACCATATTCCTCCATATGGGAAAGTCTCCCATATGTCCCTTTTGTCTCACCTCCTCTGTAACTTCACAGTTGGAGAGGGGTCAAAGATTCCTGCTTCTGCTTGAGCTGTCACACCTCTCATTTTGTCCTGCCATAACACTGCCATAACACTGCCTTTGCACATTCACACACCTCCCTAGGGACATGCTGCCCACTAAATCCACAGGTCTCCCTTTCACTTCTTTAGGACCAAAGTGTCTCCTGTGCATCTCCAACAAACTCTTCTGTAAACTTAATCAACAATGACTGCTGCATTTTTGTATGACCTGGGGTATATCCCATCATCTGGTGTACTAAGTATTTCTAATGGATTCCCAGAGTTTGGGGTAAACCATATACACCATAAGGTGTTGGTGGATTTATGTTTGTCAAATCAAATGGACAGCAAATATATCGCATAAGTTATATTTTTATAATTAATGCTCAACAGGGTGACAGATAATTTGTTCAGAAATATAATACAACATGGCTGCTTTGGCCATTAAATTTAAACCTTCAGATCTTTTATTCCTGTCTTAGTAAGAGTTGATGTCTAGCTGTTCTGTTCTAGGGTTACTTTGGAGACAAACAGCAATGATGAATTTTAATGACATGCCTCTACTTTCATTGAAGAACCAGAGTGAGCCACAGCAGCTAGGAAAGATGCAGTTTATATTGTTTCTTGTGTCCTTTGCCCTCTGCCATCTGTCCATCCTTTAACCCCCTACAAGTGAAAAGTGAGGACCAAGATGCTTTTTCATGCTCAAGAGTCAGCTGCAGAGTATGCTAGGAAGGGATAAAATATTTCTTACTGCAATACTTTGGTAAAATTAATTAAACAATTACCCATTTTTGATTGTAAATGGGCGATATAGTAACACTGACAGTCTCTAACTGTCAAAATCCCTCCCCTCCCAAAGTCCCTGTATATTTCTTGCATACTTTCCCTAAAAATCTGATCACTGTTACAGAGAGGAAAATTGATTACCTAAGTATTTGCTCTGATTCAGTATGACCACACTCATGTTCTTGAACATTCTTGAATTCCTGGGAGTAGTTTCTTGCAATCTCTTACTACTTCCAAGGCTCTTGCAACTCAATGAGATGAATAAAATATCAACCTTTATTTCTGTCTTATAACTACTTACAAAATACAGTGAGAGCCTATCATCACTACTTTCATTCTCCACTGTAGACTCATCAGATTTCCTTCATTATAATGTATTCTTCTACAAAAGTGAGGAAACTGCTGCTCCAAGTGAAAAACTGTATTCAGTTGAGGACGTGGAACCATGCAAAATATTTACACAGTAAATAGGTAACTTCCTCTACACAAAAAAGGAGAAGGACAAAATCCAAATTCACTTTCTCAAATGTAATTCAACTTTCTCGTGGATTACTTGCTCATGGTAGTTGATTTCTAGATCCACTCTTAAAAATATCTTGTACACAAGTGGCCCCTGGAGGCTTTTGATTTTCAAGGACTTCTACTTACCCTCATACTCAACCTTCCTATTTCCCCTGCCACTGGTAAACAATAAATACTTACCAACCTCTTGAATGCTGTAAAAACACAACTTTAAGATGCTGCAACACAGTTTGCACTTGTTATTTCAAGCTTATATCTTGGACAAGAAGAAAACCGCCTAAAAGAGCAGTTGCAGTTTTGCACCACAAGCACACCATAGAAATCACAGAGGAGTCTGCTGTTCCCTTATCTCTTTGATAGCATGGCTGCATCCTGTGTTTTAGTTCAATTTGTACTTGCATAGCCCTTTACTAGGCTAAGTTTTAACATGAGACACACAATGCACAGTAAGATAACTGTTAGCTGCTGTTGCCCATTCTGCAATGAATACCTGTTGAAATAGGTAAGGTATCCATCTTCTTTCTATTTTTCTCCAGAGTCAAAGCAAATCCATGTCTTAAAAGCAAAAATTAAATGAGAATGATAGGACACAGATAATGTACAAGGCATGCACGTTCTCAGGTACACTGTTAATCTTATCTCCATTTTGACTCTCTAATGATCCAACTTGTGGTATATTTCCTCTAATCCTAAATTCAGGACCCTACTCCTGATACACAGCATATAAAGTGCCTTGTGGTTTAGAAAACATGCTTGTTCAGATAAGCACATTGTACTGTCCACATAAAAGAACTGAATGCAGAGCTATAAAAATATCTCCAAGCTCAACTGTAAATTAAAGCTGTCACTTCATATTGAAAGCCTGGAGATGCTACATGGCTTTAGGAACACACAAGGAAACATTACTTCTTTTTCTCTTCACATACTGTGTTCCTATCTTATTGCAAGCATCTCTTTGGGAATACAGATCTTCCCGTTTGTTTTTAGTGAGGATTTATTCTCATTATACAAACATAGGATTACACTATAAGGCCAAGATTTCAATCATAAATCTGTGAAAAATGCTGAGTCTGTCTACTGGGAATACTAAATCATGACTGTGATTTTTTTTACTGTTTGCAAAGTTTATGTAACTAGATTATGTTGTTGCATTACAATTTCACCCACTTTCAATGTTCATTTCCTTTTTTCAATGGCATTAGAAGTTACCATTTTGCATTCTCCATCCTAAATTTGTAATAAGCCAGTGAAATAAAAACATAATTTATCCCAAAATGTTTCACTGAAGTAATTTAATCAAGTCTTTGAAAGAGCTGGATGCAGAACAGAGTTCTTTGATTTCTATTTCTAAGCATTCCCTTCAATATGTCCCAAAGTATCCAAACCCTTTTTTAATTATTAAGGAACAGCCTTGTAGTTAAAACAGAGGAGACACAAAAAGCTCCTGTCCTTCTGACAAAGCTGTGTATAATTGAAGAAAGCTGACATCAGACATGAAGCCAAGTCATGTATGTTCATGCAAACACCCAAATGTGCAGGGAGTTAGTTCACAGCATATACCTATACAAATTGCATATATATGTTAACATATGCATATATGTGTATGCATGAATAGATATATGTATATGTGTGTAATTAATCCAGTGTCCCTAACTCTTTGGATAAACAAGCAATTATACAGAATTCATTCTGAAAGTCTGGCCTAATCACACATGCAATTTATCTAGTTACAAAATAGTTACCTTTTCTGAATAAAAGAAATCCTGCAAATATTATAAGCATGGTAATTATTATAGCATAATCATAATGTAATTTAACCCAAAGTTTTTCCCTCAGGAAAGTTCAGTAGAGGATGCACTCATGTGAGGAGGGCAAGATTATGTCTGATGTGCTCACAGCAGCTCCCACGACTGCAGAACCACCCAGAATAATCAACAAGGTCCCCACACCAACACTGAATCCAGTCATCTGCTGTGGGCCCTTATTCCAGGGGAAAGAACAGCCCTGTGACTTGTCTCCATCGAGCACTAGGACAAACTCACTCATGTCAGTCAGTGCCCCACAGAATCCAAATCCTGGAGATAGCCACACCACCAGAATATGGAAAAGGTGTGGGCAGGAGGTGGGGACCAGCTGTCCAGGGAGCCCTTTCTCACCACAGCTACTTGCACCTCCAAGTCATTTCAAACTGCTGCAGTCAGCTCTGCCAACAGGGCTTTTTGGCCCTGAACGACACAGTTATTGCAAAGACTGAATTCTTGCATCAAATACAACTAACTCTTTAGGTATTTTTCTAAGTTTACTTGTTCAATATATTTTTTCTTGTCTTTTTACATTTCATGTTAACTTGCTTTCAGAAACATTGTCAAATTGGCTCATATTTGGTAAAGTCTAACACTGCCAGACTGAGAATTAAACTCCTGTATTTGAAATAAAAGATTATTTTGAAATCACTAAAGTTTATGTACTATATGTATTCTAAAGTAAAAGATGACCTTTCAGCGATTAAATTAGGATACAGCATTAATATGCTAGAAGTAGTTATTTTCAAATAACTTAATGTTGAAGTTCTTTTCCAAGAATTTAAGTTCTTTCTTAAGGACTTAAACATCCTCCTTGATGTGAGGAAATATTTACTAAAGTTGGAAAGTCTGCTTCTTCAGATAGAATGGTAACTTGATATAAGGCAAGTTATTCAAAACTGCCACACAAACTTTTCCTCAGATGCTTTCTTTGACAGAACAAAAGCACTGTAATTTGCCTTATACTACAAGATTAAGTCCTTCTTGGACAAAAGCATGAAAGATGTAATAAGTCAGAGTTCTTCTCCCAAGACATGATAAAACATTTTAAAAGCCACTGCAATAAAGCTTTTCTTTTAGTAGATATGTGAATGTATCAGGTCATCAAATCATGCTAGATTTTTAAAGACTCAAAAAATAACTGAACAATCATGATATAACAGTTATAGAATTCTAAATACTTTGGAGTTCAAGGCTTTTTGAAGACAAGAACAGTAGAATTTCAATATTTATCTTTGTTATTTACATCTTCCCCACCTTTCCATTCCTGTAAATCTTGTAAATTATTATATTACATAGTGCTATAAATATTATTATTCTGTTGGTCATTGTTGAAATCTTTGGCAAAGGACCCAAAGCACTTATACATCCATTAGGAATTCAGCCTTTAAACACAGTATTATTAAACAGAAATCTCTGAGGAAGCAGTTACATTTGGAGAAGTAGAGATAATGTATTATTAGTGCATTTGAGGAATGCCATATAATTTCTGTAACACTTCTGTTTCTAGATTGAAATTTCATAACATGACCAATTAAGAACATTGCGAAGCACTGAATATTAATAATTTAAATAATTTCCTTAAGACTCCTTCTAAACTATTATTATCCAACATTACATCTCTTCCAGAACTTCTTTGGTGTTCCAAAAAATGGTGAAAATGAAGATCAGATCCTGAGAGAATTTCTCACCTACCTAACTCTTTCAAAACCTCTGAATGAAAGATAAATGCTCTTTCAAAATGTCTATCATCTTAATATTTAGTACTAGGCATTCTCTCAAATTATCACAGGATCAAAAGAGGTTTTATCATCATTATCTTTTCAAACACCTCTATCATTTACTTCTTTCAATTCTTCCCAAAAATGGAGAAGAAATACTAAGAGATCACTTCTGTCAGTTATACATTTTTTAAGCAATTTTACTACCTTTTTGTATGGCCCAAGAGGTCTGCATCACTATTAAGATTCTTTTTGCTCCAAACACATTAAGAGTTAGCTCTGTGCTCTACTTCCATTGCCACAGTTTTCCTCAGTGTCCCCTTTTGATGATTTCAGCAATTTTCTCACACAGATACATATTTTTATGCAACGTACTGGAATATGTATTGATCTTTTCCTGATGTACTTTCATTTTCCTTTCTATGCATGTTTAAATATTACCACTGGTTACAATAAATTTAATGGTTTCTGTTTTAACATAAAGCTAAGATAAGTGGGTTATTTCTTGAAACTGACCTTCATTTCTTGAGTTTTAAGGGAAAAGGAAGATAAATTTTTTTCCCAAGGGCTAAGATGTACATTCTGTGGTTTAGACAAAAGCACAATAAGTTGTATAATGTGACCACCGTGTAGCCATTTGGGTTTTTATACTTTGTACATTTATTCAACAAAGGAAGTAAAAATGAAAACTTTCATTCACTTCTAGGTATAAGGCCTTGGTCATCATAGCATATCATGAATTTAGATCTCTACAACTTTTTACAGAAATGACAAATATTTGTAGAATTGTTAAAATCTATTCTGCCCTATAATTATATAAAATAACTGTGGAGGCAATCTACTACAACATTATAAAGATACTGCGCTTTGGTCTTTCCTCATTATGATCCTGCTGCATTTCTTAAGCTAAGCAAACTAAGGAGATATCCTGGGAAAAAAAGCTCCTCATATAAACCTATTGCTTCCTCTTTCCTTTTCAGGCAATTTCCTTTATTTCCATATTAATGAATATGGATAGGATAGGATACCAATCACTAATCAATGACAAACCAAACTTTTGGTTGCCACAAATGGCTTCATGCTAGCAATAATTCTGGTCTTATATTTTATTGTGGACCTCACATGGCCCTAGGGGAACTAAACTACTACAAAATCTCTGCTGCTACGAGTATGTGTGAGCAGAAAAGGGCAGACAGAGTGAATAATAAATAGCTGCTACTAAAAAAATCATATTTAACATTATTAGATCTAAACTATAGGTCTCAGAGCCTATTTTTTAAATTTTACTGCTCTGCTTTTTTGCTGCTATGGAAATGCAGTGAAATGTCAGACAATATTTACTAAGTATCTGAATCACAGTTTAGAAAGAGGACAATAAATGAGTTGAAGGAAACACACTGCAGTCAAAGGCCTGCATTTCAAGTGAATTATTCCTCACCTGATATGAATTAGTAAAAAAATATAGGACCTTGCATTTGGTCTAGTATCTGTAAAAATACCATATTTAAATAAGTTGGTCCGGTCACAATGATAAAAGAAAAATCAAAGCTAGTGATTAAACCAAGATAAAATGTCTGATCTAAAGACCAAACCTATTGAAAGGTCTGTATCCATCCTCAGCTCCTTTTCCATCAGGAAACAGAATACTCTCATTTATTTAAAGGTTCAAACAGAATGTATGAGAAGTTAATGGAACGCTTGTATTTGTTTAAAGATAGAAACTCCATCAGTGACAAGAAACTTTATGCCAGTAGGCACCACTTGCAATTAGTTGTACCCCTGGATTTCAAATTGGGTGATTTGGGTTAAAGAAAAACAGATGACACCTCTCTTTCCTAATGCCCTATGGTGAGAATAAGGAAGTCCTGTCACCTGGGAAGGATTGCCCAGATGTGATGAGACCTCAGAACAAAGTCATGTTGAGATGGCAATATCAAGCAAAATGCACAAAATCCACTCTCCAGTCCATGGGAATAAGTCAACACTACTGCTCGTTATTTCTCATATATTGAAATAAGTATGTGGTGTCATGATGAAGAAAAGGGAAAATAGTTACTCTCCAAGATCCCTCTGGTGACTGAACCAACGTTTTGTAGCAGTTGACATTTCCAAAATGTTCTGGGCTGCTAAAAATCCTTTTACCCCCTCCAGGATTGTGTATACTAACTTTGGCACGTCTATAACTCCCAGAAAAGGACATTTTTATCAATAAATTTTAAAATTATAAACACTTATTATGAGAATTTATGGCATACTGCTCAGCATACCACCAATTCATTACAACTAATTCTTATTTGTCAACTTTCAGAATTATAAATCTGGTGCTGATTGAAGAAATTAATATGAGCATATTCATCTGTTTCCTACAATGGCCTCAATGAAGATGGAGTTGACAGGGTAGATTGGTATTTTGTGGGCTCTGATTTCAGAGAACTCTAACTCTATGTTAATCCTGATGTGCAATCAATAAATTTTAATTTAACTGTATATACTGGAACAGCTATTCAACCTGAGCATGGTGTGTGTCCTGCATGTATTCATTTTCAAAATGTCAGGATGTGCTTGGGAGCAGGTGTGGAACAGTCTCAATTTCCTCTAGAATGGGGAAGATGCTCTTTAGAATAAAACAGCATTTGTACTGTTAAATATTACAGTTGTTATGTTGAAAACGTTTAAAAGGAAAGCAAAACAACATGAAAACCCTCAAGATCTATTTTGGCTAGCCATGCAAATGGCATCTGTAACAAGATTTTACACTGGTGCACTTACTTTGGACTGTAGGGGTTAACCAGAAGTTTTGGAGGTTAAACCAAAAGAACTACTCAAGTTGAAGGCTAATTGTGTTTTCTCTTTCATCCCAGTTTTTAAATGACTCTATTGCGTCATGTACTTTCAAGAAATCAGACTAATCCAGTAAGTTTATTTCTGTGTGAAATTACAAAGGGGTTTAGATATGACTATAATGATTCAGGGATAATATATCCAATCTTATGGCACAGAGCTATAAGACACAAGCTATTAACTACATGAAGTTCTTAGCATTTTAGCTTCCCATAGTATGGAGTTCTACCCCTTTCACATGAGCAAGTCACTGAGTATTATTTGTATTGAGATTGATTCTCACATGTGGGACAGAAGGCTTTATGGCATTATAGCATAAACATGGTGTAAATACATTTTATATATTACACAGAATTGAGAATCAGTGTTTCTTTAATGTTTTAGGAGTATTAATAAGTTTTATCTCCTCTTTACAAAAGGGAGAGGACAAACAGACCATTGTGAGCTGCAGTTGTGCTCAAACTTCACATGGGTGAAAGGAGATAAAACTACAACTTTATATGGTTATGAGAGAGAAAGACTCCAAATACATAGAAAGCAAGTAACGACTTGCATGCTCTGCATCAAATAAAGTGTGAGTGATATGAAAGCTTTAGCTGCTAAATGAAGCAGATGAGCAAGTATACATTTATATAAGATTTTCTGAGCTGATGTTTAGTAGTTTTATTACAGACAGAGGTAAGCAGCTGATTATTATCCCCCAAGAGCAAAAGGAAGCCAGTAAGCAATTATTCTGAATTGTGGTACAAGACACGATGCCTCCCAGAGCTATTTGTAGGCTGATGCAATTTACATACCATTGTTTGCTCAAGCTTGTGCTTAAAAAACACTGTTTATCCAAGGTAATGTAGTCATGCATGAGAAGTCAGGTCTGAAACCAAACAAGCTTTCTTGTCTCATCATCTCCTTGCTTGCTTTCAGAGATATTCTGCAACTTTACTGGTGGAAATGGAAAATCATCTCCTTCAAACAAAAAGGTCAAACATTGGCTGAAGGAGCGGTGCTGCTCTTGGAGCACTGATGGGAGACAAAAGGAGATGTGCATGCTGACTGCTGTGGGACACTAGGAAGGCAAGAAATGGACCAAGTCTTTGTCTTCCATACATGCTGATGGAAATGAAGCAAAATAGAAAATTTAATTTAATTTCTGAATAATATCTTCTAATATTTGAAATATTTTTCCATTTTGAAATACCGTAATATTCCCTTGTTCCTGCTAGGACAGAAATTCCTCTAGGTTCCAGATTCCTGCTGAACTAACACACAGAGAGGGGTCTGGGTGAGCAAGCAGGCACAGATGTAAACAGGCTGCAGTTATCTCATGTGGATAACCCCTTAGACTTCAGTGGAAATCTCTCCAAACAATCATATCCAATGATTCTTTTTCATTTTTGTTTCCAGAAAAGTTTTAACCAGCCTTCGAAAATCCAAATGTTAATGGCATCTGCTTAATAATAACTGGCTCAATCAAAATCTGTAGTTGGAATGTGTTAATACAACTCCTTGAAATGTGTGAGGTACATGAAAAATTGCAGGTAGGAGAGTTTGTATATATGGAGATATCTGTCTATATGTTAATAGATCAAAAGTTAAAGGCTGCAGCAAAGATGGCATATGAAGCTAACATAAAGACTTCTTTTATATACTGAATGTGTATTTTCATTTGGAAATAATTTAGACAAGAAGACTTTTTATTTTTAGCTATCCTGTGGCATTGTCCTTTAAATTCTCATTTTCTTATTTTCAATTTTTCATAAAATAAAAGCAAAATATAACCATTATCAGACTATTTTCTCTGTTTAAAAAGCAGGTTTCTGTAGTCTGATATACAAAATGTGAAAAGTCCAGACTTTGCATAAACATAATGGCATGTAAATTAATTTAGACCTATATGAAACAAGAATGCATCTCATATAAATTATTTTGTACTTATACATTTAATATAAATTATTGAAGAATCCATACTGTGATATAATTGTAGAGTTTAGCAAACTATATAATTTTAGACAGAAACAGCTGTATGCAAAACTGGAGTGAAGAGAACAAGCTAAATTAAATTAGAATGGGTGATTTGGGATATATTTAGGGCCAGCCTTACAAGGCATTCAAAGTGAGCCCAGGTGTTAGGCTCATTTGACTCTCACCAAAATGTCACATAGTGCCTTATGTCTTTCTTTAAAGACAGCCCTTATTTCTAACCCTGCAGAAGCTGAAGAGCAAGTTGCCCCTATCCTATGGTTAATCAGAATCAACATCTTGCTAGTAAAGCAAGGAAAAGGTCACACTCTGATTTTAGCCCATCACTGTGGCAAATCCATAGTAACCCCTTGAAATGTTAAGCATGCTTATAACAATGTAAATGAGAGAAGAATTAAATCCCAGGAGACAGGTCCATGCCTGGTGTAAATATCACAACTTCATTAAAGTAATTTTATGTATGACATTATGCAATGAGTGAGAATTTGTTTACATGTTGTTTCCTGTCACCCCTCCATCCCCCAAATAATTGTATCTCATACATACATCATTAATCTCCACTCAAAAAAAAAAATCCCTACTAAAATAATCTGCTCTTTTAGTTAAATTTAGCACAGTAGAAGTTCTAAAAGGAAGTTTGTGGAGGAGAGAAGGGCTAGAGGGGAAAAGAAGACTCAGAAATTATCTCTGTTCATCATTGTTTCTCTTGTTCCTCATAGGTAAAACTATACTCTTAATCTGTTAAGATATAATTGTATTTTTGCAATTATTTCCTCCTGTCAGGAGACAAGCTGAGAAAAGACCTCATTGTCTCATTCTTTGAAACATACAAAACTTCATTAGTAAGGTTGCTTCCTTCAGTTTAACCTATCTAGTGAAATTAGGCTGCCTACACAGGTTCCTAGTCTGCCAGAAAATCATCTTTTCCCTCTTCTGAGGCTCTTGATGAATGTGGCATGAATCATGCCTAAAACCAGGTATTTTTGTTCATTTTGTGATCATTTTATGTCTGATTTTAGCATGTCTTATTTCCTTTAAATTCTATGGGTATTATTTGGAAATAATTTTGACAGTGCAGATCCTCAGCACAAGCTATGCTAAGAGACTCATTGCAGCTCATTAAGGTTAAAACTCAATTCCATCTCCTTCCAGTTTCTCAGGGTTGTTATCCTGTGGGCTGTCTTGAATGTTAAATCAAGGAAGTTCTATCTGAATAATGTCCTCAAAAACCTACATTGTAAATAATAAATAACTGTTTCAAGCCAAGGGGACGTTCAAAATGTTTGTTTCATACTAAGATCAACAACATCTCCTCAAAGCAAATCATTCGTATGTGAGAGCACTGTCTATTATACAAGTGCAGGATTGATTGGGTTGTCTCCCATAAAAGCCATTGAGCAATAGTTATTTACTGAAGTAATCTGAAAAGAAGCACTACTCTATGATCTTGAGACATTTTACATTTTCTGTGTGCTAGACTATGAACCTTGGCAAGAGAAAAAAGTTAAAATTATCTTGTAAACTCCGTTCCTGAAACTCTTGATAGAAGCACAGTTTGCACAGATAAACAATTACATAGAAGTTCAAAATGCTTGTCATAACCCTGCTTCCCACAGCTGGATAACAGAAGAGCCTAAAATAATAATAAAAATACAGGGTTGGTGTTTCAGAGATGGTCCATAATGATTTAATATCTGGGGATGCAGTCAGGCATCCCTTAGGTGCCTTAGCACATTAAATGTAAATTTCTACAGACAACTCTGAAACTCAAGATCTTGCTCACTAGAAAACATACTATAGACAGAAAGTGAAGAGATCTCTTCGATTTAGATTAGATTTTCCATTTATAATGAAAAGATTATGACCAGAGGCTGTTTCTCTCACTAATGACACTGAGACACATTTAACAGCTTTTTACTGTTTTATTCTGCCTTGAACTAGAGTTTAGAAAACCATCAGAAGTTTCCATATTTGTGTTCTAAACCATGCTTAATAAATAAATGTTTGGTTTCAGCTATTTTCAAATCATGCAGGTTTTGGGGGTGTGTTTGTTGGAGTCTCATTCAACATATAATTTATGTATCCCATTTATGGAATATTTGATTGTGCTTTATTTGTTGTCTGTGCCCCTCTCATAGTTCAAATAATCAGCCAGGGCAGTTCTGAGATATCCTCGAGGGAACTGAACTTGGTTCCTCTGCAAAGAGACAGAGGGAGCAGTTTCTGCACCATTACATTTCAATTTAACCCTTCAATAAGGCTTGAGGAAGTACTGAAGAAACCAACCTTCTTCAGAGGAATGAAGGTCATTCTACTGTGATTATCCTTTACTGTGTATCTGTACACCTATGACTCACTGACCAATGGAAACACCATTCTTAGCACAGTGTTCTAAACTGTGCTGTTAAATGTTTCATTTTTCCTTGTAATAATAATTTGATACAAAGGGTCATTGCTTTTGTGCTGTCGATTTTTTTAAAAGAACTGTAATGAACTTTGTAATGAACTATCTTTTCCCATAACATTAACAGTTTAACTGAAAGTTCATCTTTCATGCATATGCATCCAAGCATTATTATAAAACCACTTGACAACTAACATTTTAGTGAAAGTCTGCTGCAACACCATAATTTGACTAATTCTATTGACAAGCCACAGAAATACATGTCTTAAATGATTCTATTCAAAATATAAAACTAATACACCTTTTTGTTTTTTCAAGCTGAAGGAGACAGATTCTCTGTCTGGATCAATTTTTACTTATATTTAACTTTTTAATAGCAATTGAAAAATAGATAATGAATCATTAGCATCACAAGAAAAAATATCAAAGAATATTACAAAATCCATAATTCTGACTGATTGTAAAAGTGTGCTAGCTTTTTCTTCCTCTGCTCCTTCCATTTTTCTTCCATTGACACATATTCTTTCATGGCATGATTAGAAAGAAATGCTAACCTGATGAAAGCACCATCACGATATATTGCATGTGTTCTGTGAAACAAGTATTTTTCACAGCCATAATGGCACAGGCTTAAAAAAATGCTTTTGCTTTCCAAAGATACAAGCTGAAAAATGAAAAATGTCAAAATGTCAGTATAATCAGATGGGACTAGAGAGAAGGTAGGCATATATCCCAGCTATTTGCCTAAGAAGCTGCAGCAGAGATCCTTATTACTATTTCAATTGCAGCTGAAATGTGTTTCCACGCAGACAAATAGTTGGAGTATGCACATGGCACTTAAGTTCTGCTTTAGCATCCTAAGTGAGGCTTATTGCTAGAGCCTCTCCATTTAGGTTATTTTCACCATGAATGGGACATGCTTTATATAATTCAACATATGGCAGCACAGACATATCAGAGAGGTTTACAGTGATGAGTCTGACAAGAAAATTATTTCTGAAACGAGCTTAAACACTTGAGTAAGGTACTCTGAGTTAAGAATTGCTATTGCTATTCTAGTGGCATAGACATCCAATGCACACACAAAGGAAGAAAATGATTAAGAATCATTGAATCATTCTGCCAGAGCAGACCAGCAGCCATTCTTCCTATTTGCACAACCCGCTTTGTTTTGCCAAGTCTGTCTCTACTGCATGCAAACAACCTACATGCTATGTACTAGACACACATAGATAAATATACATATGCACATATTGATCAATCACAGCTATAAAAGCTATTTCAAAGTACTTTTATGTCTTAAAAAAATAACTAGGCTTATACGGTGGAAGGTAGCACAAACCAGCACTGTGATAAGAGCACACCTCTAGCATTTTGCATGAATAAACTGTACATTATATACTTCAGCATCAAATTTTTAATACTATTTGCTAAGGAGATGTGTGTAATCACCTTGTTCACAAGCATGTTTTTGTGCCCATTCCCTATCTCTTCTCCCCATTTCCTTGCATGGTCTGTTTCGAATGCTTGTTGAAATACGAGACAAGAGCAGAGGTCTCAAAAATTCAAATATCTCAAAGATACTTCAAGAAAATAAGGCAAAAGAGACATCTTAGCAGAAAAAGTCTACAAAAAGTCCCAGGAAAAATACTGGGCAGAGCTTACAGCAAAGCCTACACCAAAGTCAGTTAACTGGAAGACAAACCTGAAGAAAACCTGTCTCCTCCTTCAAGAGCTCATAAATCTCCTTGCAAAGCCTGAAGAAGAGGAAAGATGCAACTCATGCATTTCAGCAGAGAAAGGGAAGACAGCTCATCTGGCTGACATTGAAGGAGGTTGTGCTTATGAAGTTGAATTTATTTCTTGATCTACACCAAACATGCAATCTGTGAACTGAGACAGCCAGCATCGAACACAGGTGCTGAGAGGAGGATGCAAAAGCAAGAGTCATGGCCAGGTTTGTGAGTGAAAGCATTGGCAGGCTCAGACTGTTTAAGAGATGGGTTCCAATCTCTGGAATTGACTTTGAATAGAGCTGAGTGGTTTTTCATGTTTTATAGATTATGGAATGCCTCCATTGTTCTAATGTATATGTGACATTCCAGTATCCCTATGGAAGAGGAATCTCTCCCACCTAAAGGCCTAAAAGTGTTGAGCAAAAGAAGCCATCTAACACTTGGCCTCTTAAATTAGTGCCAATGAAGCATTGATTTGGCACTAATTTATTACTATTTGGTATAATAAGGTGAAAGTTTATGATGTGAACTAATAAGAGCATTTTAAAATCTGTATTGAACATCAATAATAGGGGAAAGTGACTTATACACAAAGAATAGAGGAGATAAAGATATTTGTTCACTTCAATGTCTCTGTTGGCTTGAATTTCATGAGCAGAAAGTCAACAGCACAGGTCAATGAACGGATTAAAATTTCACTTTCAACATGCTGAGATTTACTGAAAGGAAGTTGTAGAATCTGAAAAAATACTAAGATGCTTAAACTATATTCAACACTACAACTATTAAGTGATTCATACTGTATATTATAATCAAAATAGGTACTGAATAATTATCTCTGAAAGATTATCAGACAATAATGTGTTTATATGAATACTAACATATTGAAATATGCATAATAAAATGAAACAATGGGGCAAGAGCAAAAAATTGGAAAAACCCATAATATTTGACTTACTAATAGCCATTTATAAAGTAATTTAGCATATTATAAAGACGCTTTGAATTTTTTTTCTGTTTATTGAATGCATATTTACCACTAAATGGAAGATGCTTTCTTTATGGCTGACAGAACTGTTACTTAGAGCCACATTCAGGACTTCACTGGAAAATTGTAATGTTTAGCCTGTTTGATGTTTTCCATAAAATTCTCCAAAGACAAAATTTTGTCCTATGCTTATTCCACGAAGTGTTACACAGCAGCATGGAAAATAGTGTAAGGGAATCCTGTAGAAGTCATCAGGATACATTATTCACACACACACACACACACACACACACACACACACACACACACATATCTCAGACTTGCTGATAGATGTAAGTTTGCTTATATCAAAGTGTATCCTTCTATTACAGATATTTAGTACTTAAAGTATTGTAAAACTTGGTGACCATACCATGAGCTTTCAAAATGGTAAAAAAGGAAAATATTGCAAAATACACAAGATGCCATTTTGCAACAGGCAGTTCAAGAAGGAGCTATAATATGTATGTGTGTGTGTGTGTGTGTGTGTGTGTGTAGGTGTGCTAGTCAAACAGTTTATTCTGGGGTAAAAAATGTAAATAGAGCAATTCTTCTGCCCCAGGCTGTATGATTCCAAATTTGGAATTAAAGGGGAAAACATGCCTTTGTTAAGAACATGCACCCTGTGAAGACCAATATCCTTGATATTCTGAAGTGTATATATCAACCCAGTAAAGCATCAGTCTTGTGACACAGTGGTGTTGGACACAGATGTGTGTAGAGTAAGAAATGGTCTATAGTTATTTGACTAAAACACCCACAATAGTCCCTGAGTATCTGTTAAGATAACCAGCAGTGAGAAACACAATGATTGTGAATTACTGGAATATTTTTTTTAATAGTACCACCTCCATGGTAAAAGTGTTGTAAATTACCATAGCAGAGTATGGTATAGGAAAAACACAACTACAACCACAACCACAACCAACCACAATGGTATATAGTTACCTGTTCACAAGATGTGTACACACAAATTCTTCCAAGTGCTGCTTAATGCAAGGTGCTGGGACCACCTCCTTCACTGATCACTATGGGGTACCAAGACTTGGCATCCTTAAACATCAGTCTTAAAATGCCTAAGCCACATGAGGGCAGATGCAACACCAGACTGTGACAAGTGTGAGGAGGTCCCCAAGTGTTAGGCATTCAAATGTGTTTGACTTGGAGAATACGTTTTTGCTCAGGTATCACTGTCCTCCTTTCTGCAAATGCAACCCTTTAAATGACCCCCTTTTCTTGAATATATCTTCCTGTGTCTTCTCTTTCCTTTCTTCTACTAGTCATTCTCCCATCCTCTTCAGCCCTTTGCCCTTACCTTTCCCACATGCTGTTAAGCCTGATATTTAAAGCAAAAAAGTAGTCCTATTTAGTGCAGCTTAAGTTAGCAGAGAGAATGGAATAGTCCTTTTCCTACATTTTCTCTGCTCTTGAGACAATTAGTGTCAGAGAAGGTTGGTTGTGGCTGTTCCCTCCTAAGAGATTCAGAGAGACTCTGTCAAAATTTTATATGAAAATCAATATTACATTAATACAATATTATAGTATTACATTAATACAATATGATAGGAAAATCAGCAAATGAGCAGGATCTCTCTTATAGGGCTGAATGGAAATGTTTAAAGGCAGTTTTCAAGGATGACAGGTCTTTCTTTCAAGACCAGTGGAAAACTCTAAACAAAGTGTGTTTTCAGAACTCGTAGGTTCACTTGGAGAAAAAAGGAAAAATCACTGTTCATCAAGGGAGTGCCCTGTGTGAAATTCCTAATGTTGGCAAGGACAGAAAAGTGAGAAAAAATTCTTTATAAGAAATTGAATGTTTTTTAAAAAAAAGTAAAGATGCTTTTAAAAAATGTTTAGAGAGAATGAGGGTGAAAGCATCCATGATCCTGCTGTGAGCTTTCTTAAGTTATATTACAAGTGGTCCAGCTTTGTGCATAATCTGTATCTACATAAAGTCATCCATGGAAATTGAACAAGCAGTTACTTCACTGTAGTGCCAATCTATATTCACACACTTCACACTACCAATCCCCAAAATCATGAATATCAGACCTGTCATCTATGAAAAATTGGTTCACATATTAAAAGAATCTTTATTTTAATATTTACAACATTTAACAACAAACCCAAGAAATAACCCTGGCAGTAACAGACACCAACAGCCACCAGCCACTATCTCTCCAAATATGCTTTTTCACTCTCTCTCACCTTTTCTTTTCTGCCTGTCTGTCTTTTCCACAGGCTCCCTCACTGGCATTTACAATGGGCTGCCTCAATTCAGATGTCTATTGTCTCACAGATCTCACCAAGAAATGTTTTTTTAGCTGCTGACACATTTGTACCATCTGGGGGAAAAGCAGAAACAATTTGGCAACAACAAAGAAGTGCCAGCACTGTCCCTGTGATGTCTTCCGGAAGTCCTTGCTAATAAAAATCAGAATAAAAGCAATTTCAGATTTGTTCCTCCCACTAAAGGAGAATTTAATTTCAGTGGAATCAGACTTCATGTAAATTTGCAGAAACAAGTTTACATAGATGTCTATAGAAAACTGAGCTAAAGCTGAATATATTAATACACATTAAAAATAAGCACAGGTACCTCCCCCCCTCCCCTAACAAAAAGTCTGTATTAACATGAGGAAAGAGAAAAAGTAAATTCATTGCTATATACCTGTCTAGTAGACAGGAAAGGACTTTGACCAATTCCACAGGAACCAACTCGGTCTATTGAGACCAAATAAATTTTTTCAACATTGCCATTGTCTTTGTCCACAGATTAATTGTGTAAGCTTGTATACTGAGAACATAAACCTTGGAAACCATGGAGCTCAAACTCACTCCAGTTGGTGTAGAATTTACTTGTCAGTGTAGCAATGTGATGTGTCACCTTTGCATAATTTGAGCACAAACTTCTTGGTGAAACTCACATCCAAGTTCTTGAGATTCATTTGGGATTTGAGATCTCATGCATACTTCTCTAAATCAGAGACAGGCATTGACCAGAGGCCTCACACTAGAGGTCTCACACCATCTGGCTCTCTTCTACCCCAGAAATTTCAGGGAAGGCAATAAAGTGCAGTGTATTTCTTTTGCTGACAGTGAGACCACCTCCAGGTTTGAAGTAGAGTAAATGGAGCTCTCATCTCTTTGCAAGAAGGTAATTTCAAATGTTACAGAGCTCACAGGGTTTTCAGCACGGAGAATTCCTCAGTATGTCGACCCTGCAAGTCTTAAATGGAAAGCAAGATAAATATTCCAACTACATGGACTACATGTATTTTCACACATTCAGAGTTGCCCAGGAGTTCAGAAAAAAAAAGGCAAAATAAACAGATAGAGTCAAGTAGTGGGATGAATGGCTACTAAATACATCTCTTTATGAGAAGCTTGCCTCAATGCTTGTGGGTGGCTACCCCAGGAAAGAAAGCCAACAGGAACACAGAAAGGAGTAGAAGAAGCAAAACTTGAGAAGAGTAAAGTACCACAAGGGCAGACATGATGTTTTTCATTGCCCATGAAACCCATGTACTGAGAGGCAAGGTAGCCTTAGGTTCATGGGAGAACAAGCCGTGAAGGAAGAATGACTTATTTGATTTCACAGTATATTTCTCATGTACCTGAATTCAATAAAGGCTGATCCCAAATATGAGCTTTTGTTGTGATTTATGGCCAGTGGTCTTCTCTACAGAAAATTATGAACTTCATTAATAACAACAGCAAAAGAGCTACCATGTAAAATAGCTTCCCTCACACATAAGTGGCATACAAACCACATTTACACCACATTATCAGCTGGAAGTCACAAAACCCAGACAAATTTCCAAGACCACGTCTCTGACATTAATGTTTATTGCAAAAACTCAGACACTGCAGTCAAGGGTCTACACCTTGCAGGAGGCACTTAGAAACACACCACAAGACAATGATTTCTGATGCAGAAAGCTTTTCAGCATGATGGGATCTGCTGTGTTAACCTTTGAAACAGAGGTTGGATTCACTCAGAAAAGAGTGAATCCAAAAATAACACTGCAGAACTACTACTTTGCCGTGGTAGTCAAGAAGAACAGACTCAAAGAAAGCAAAATGTTCCTTCTCTTCTGTATGGTGAGCAGGCAACCAGATCACAAAAGCATACTGCACTCTGAAAAATGAAAGCCTAGCTTGGCAGAGAGGGAAGAATTGAATTAATGTCAAAGTTTAGGGAACAAAATATTTATTTACAGCATCCAGAGAATCAACATCTTTTTATTCAGAGGCAGAGGAAGGTCTGAATATGAAAAGGTATAAAACCACTTAGATAGAAGGTCTGAGGTATTTTACAGGATCCTTGTGTAACCTAAGAGACAAATTTATTCAACTTACACTTTAGAGAGACATAAGAGAGACACTCTCACACAATAAGTGCTCAAATCACAACGAACTTGTGCTCTGGCAGTTTTCCAACAAAGGTTGAGCATTTTTTCATACTTCCTGGAAGCATGGTATTTACCTACTTGCAATCTTTCACAATTCAGATTACCAATGATATCTTGAGAAGTTTTCTCTTTGTCCTTTAAATAGTTTTGTCATTGAACATAATAGGCATCATAGAGTAGGATTTTGAACATCTCTGCTCTTATATTTTGATAGAAAGCACCTTTGTGTGGGAAAAGCACAGATAATAAATCACTGAATTACTAAACTATATTGATAGCACATCTGTTATAACAGTATGCAGTGTCACACGGTGTGCTGCTGAATAAAATGTGCCTCTGGAAGAGCCTTTCACATCTGTTAAAGGACCTTTGCACACATTTGCACGAATTCTCATTTCATATTCTATTTTTTTTTCTGAAACTGCACCTGTACAGAAAGATCCGAGATCTTAGGAACAAGTATGACTGGGACAGAGTATAGCAAACTCAAAGAGTTAAGATACAGTTTTCTTCTTTTTCCTCTCCCTCTAAATGGGTGAAATCAGCAGGAAATCAGGGGGAAACCCAATGATGGGAGTTTAAAAGACACCATTATACACCAGAAATGACATTACAGGAGACAGGGAAGCAGAGGGAATCCAGAAAACACAGATATCAACCAGGAAGAAAAAAGTATTGGTCCTATCAAAGACATGTTAAACTTAAATTCATAGAAAGGTCTTGTTGACTCTGAGCTGCTGGCACTATGTCCTTCCATAACCTTGATCATATAATTCTACCACTTTTCATCTCAGCTCTAGGCACATTTCCTAACCACCCAACAGTAACACTGCCAGGATAATGGTAATAATGACTAGCTATGTCTAGGCACTCAGAAGAACTCCATTCCCAAAGTCACAGTCATGAGCAGAATACTAAAACCTGAGAGTGGCACTAAGAAAAAAAAGGAGGAAAAAAAAAAAGTAGTACAGGTCTCATAAATCAATCAATCAATCAATCAATCAATCACTTTGCAAATATATTCCCTTAAGAAATGTCAGGTTTCTTCCTGAATATTAACTAGCCCAATGATATTCTACTTAGACAATGTATTTTTTATTCCTTTCATAAGACTATTTTTTAGGAAAAAAAATTTTCTGAGAGTCACCCATACTCAGATGAAGCAATTTTTTCATTAGGTTTTGGCATGAAAGCTCCAGTTTTTCATGTGCAATCAGTCATTAATTTAAGTGTTTAGAAGCCTTAAAAACAAATTTAAATTTAATCCCTACTAACCATGACAAAGAATAACAGGACTGTCTTGTTACCTTCTCGTTTTACACAATCACTAAACAAATGAAGTACAGGCATACACAATGTATTCTGACTCACTGCATATCATCAACCTAAAATGTATGGAAAGGGAATGGGGAAAACTACCAGTACAGGCTTGTTGTGCTAAGGTTTAAAAAGAGGTTGGCCAAGAATATTCCAGATGGCTGAGTTTTATATTAACTGTTCACAGAGTGAAATGGGCTGTTGCTGTGAGTGATGTCCCACATTAGTAAATGTTGGTCTTTCTCATCACATAAATCATAAGTCATAATTATCTATCTTCCTGATGCTATCAGTCCCCTCAAGATGCCTCAACCATGACAAGAAATAATGAGAGATTAATTGAACTGTTAACCTGCTCTGTAGTACTAGCCATTGGGAGAGGGAAGGATGGTCCTTTGTGGAGAATCCTGTCACCACACCACACCTTGGAGAACAAATGCTCTGAATTAGCCCAGGACTTTACAGAACTTATAGAATTAGCAAGAAAGACATTTTAGATAATTTTATAAAAGAGAGTTTAGGCTGCTGGGATTACAGCTCATGCATAAAATGATCCACAGTTTTGAAGGCATGACAACTTTAGCAAAGTGGAAGGTACCCCTTAGGCATCTGGTAAGTTTCCAGCCCATGCAATATTTTCCAGGAATAAACATATGCTGCAGCTGGCAGGGACACAAGTAAAACAACAAGGCAAAGATACTTGAATGTATCAAATACTCAAAAAATCACACACAGCAGTATTGGCTGAGATTAGAAATAAATTATTCTGTTCTTTGTAAAGAAGAATACCTAAACAAAATAATGTATCACCTTGTCCATTTTCACTCATTACTAGAATAAATAAGCTTGTGTGTGCAATAGAAGCAACACAGCAAGGAGTGCTGTGCAGCAGAAGCAGGTGTAGCATGTGAGGGCTTACTTTGAACTAATCTGGTATCATGGAATGAATGCTCCTGGCTTATTTTCATTTGAAGGAACCCTAGTTCATGCCATTTATGACAGAAAGCAAGTGCAGTCAGAGGAGACAATCAGGATATTCCCTCCAGAATTGCTAATACTAATATTGACACAAAGTTTGCTTTCAATGAAATAAAGAGAAGCATAATACATAGTTAATCAGTGGAGTTTTGTTCCCATAAGAATGAATTAGATCCTCAAAAAGAAACCCGAAAATTATAGTTCAATACCACACACATGAAAATCCATATCCTTATGCACATAAGTGTGTACAGGTTGGCTTCAGTGGGACTATTATGTGTTGCCATTTCAGCAAAACAATTAGAATGCATCTTCACAGTTACTTGCCCATACCTCCATCTGTGCTTTCAGTTGAGTTACCTGAGCACAAGGTGCTGAAAGACCAGCAATGCAAAATCACATGCTGATATGTCTAATGAATTTAGCACTACATATCATTCATGTTTCTCCAGTTCACTATGCCAGGACTGTCTGCACTTGACTGGATAAACATGTCCTTCGCTGCCAAAAGGGCAATGCTTGGCTAAATGAATGGTTTAAGATTCATACCTTACACAGTTCTCAGCACTGTAAGCCAAGCAAAACGCAGGGGGAACTATGGAGCAAAGAGTACATCATAAATTGATGACATAAAATAATTATTGCTTTAAAAGCTTGATAGTACTTGATATAAATTTCACATGTGTAAAAAATACAACCACTTGCATTCACATATTTTCTCTGTCTCTGTTTAGCTGGAATTCAAAATTTCGTATAAAATCCTGATACAAATAGCTCCTTGTTATTTGCAGATGAGTAATTTGAGCCAGTTTCTGGGATCATGTAAAGCTGATGTATTCAAATGAAGCAACATATGGAAAACTTAAAGAAACTTCCTTACCAGAATACCCACTTTTCATAGAGCAGTAAGTGCAGCAAGGGAAATGACTTGGGTTTTTCCTACTTGAAAATGACCCTGAATCTATGCCTTCTTAATTGTGAAATGTATTAAGAGTTTTCAGAAATGACATTATTCTCTAATGCTCCTGTCCATTAATAGAGCACATTCATTGTACTTATCAAGATGGTGAAGAATCATTAGACTGGTGGGAATGAGGGAAAGAAAATTAAAACATTCCCTGCTAAGAAACTAATTTAACAAAAAATGACAGGAAGTCAGTGGAATTGAAAAACAGATGTTAGAATTAGGTCTACTCATTTGAGTCAAGTTCGATGCCATCAACAAAGACTGCTTTAAAGAGCATCATCCTGGTCTTCTTGCACTCTGTATTTTTACACAGAGTACTCCCTATTCTTTCTACTGTTTCTGATAGAATGTCTGTGCCCCTACTATATCCTTTGTAATGTTTTCTGAAACAGGGACTGAACCCCTTCAATAGTGCTGGTGTGTTTGTACTGCACTGCCTCAGATGGCTTTAAAAGGCTAAAGCTATGTTGTATTCTGGATATATAAATGAACTGCAATCCTTTCAGCTCACCAATGCTTCACCAAGGTTGTTATCTATCAGGGCTTGAAATGCACACCCAAAAGGCACAGATAGCAGGCAGCAGTGTTAGGAGGGAAACACGAAGGTTTTTTTCCTTTTTCCTTATTCTTTTTTTTTTTAACTCATCCTAATATTTTGGAAAAACTCTGGGATGGCAGATGCTGTGCTAGCAGTCATCTAGCAGACTGGGAATGAGCCAGGGATATGATTGCTGAACATATATTTGGATTTGACCTGATTCAGATTCAAGAATTAGATCTTGCTGTTCTGCATCCACAGGAACTTTCCTAACACAGATGAAATACATCTGTGGTATGGCACTTTTTTTTTTTTTTCTTTAAGTGGAAAAGATAAGACAAAAAAATTGCCCTAAGTTTTTAGTCTGGAGTGGTGGGTTTCATACAGAATACTAGATACTGATATTTTTTTCCTAGTCTTGGTTCCTAGTGCTGAACATCAGATACCCACATCCTGGCTGAATTTTCCAGGCTCCAAGTATTTCTGGGGTCTTAGGTTTCTCCGCTTTTGAGGGGAAAAAAAAAAAGCCCTCACTTTTGGAATGCGGTATGTTTTTTCCCAAAACGGAAAACAGAAAGGAAAGCAGCTGCTACCAAAAGGGAAAGCCACTATCATAAGATTCCTGGCTAGCAATGGTCTGTGGTAAAACAATAAATAGAGATGATTTCCAAAACAAAGGCTGCAGCAGTCTCAAATCTTCTAAAGTGTTAAGGTGGTTGGTTGACTGAGTTTCGCTGTTTCATAATTTCGCTGCCAAATTGTTACTACAGAAGTAAACTGTAGGACTGACTGCACCTATGGGACAGTCCTCACAGCACAAGGTCACAACTACTAGAGTTCTCTTTTTCACATCATTAGAGACAGTGGCCCAAAAGTCAGCTCAAGACCCCAATTTGCAAACTTTAGTTTGTAACTCAGGACACCTTGCTGCTGTTTGATCTAATTTCTAGTATTAACCTGCAGACGTATGATCTGAATCAAAACACAGCAGAACAGGGACAAGAGAACTAATCTTCCATTCACTGGTTTGCTATTTTAAATTCAAGAATGACAGCAGCAGTGACTGTGGAGCTGGAGGTGTGGAGAATCAGCCGAGGGAGAACAGCATTAGCATTGGCTTTAGCGTGCAGGCTGCTGGGAGCAGAGGATTCAATAAGTGGGTTTGAGCAACCAGGGCGTTTGGGGAAGGGAAATCAAGCAGGTGGTGAACAGGAAAGCTGGATCAGTAAGTGGAAAAAAGCTGTCGGGGGATTCATTAGGAGCAGTTGCCTGGCCTGGGCCCATTTAGAAGCAGCAGCTGTGCCAGGCTGATGAGGGGAGGGGATGTGCTCCACGCCAGATGTGCACAGCGTGACGCGCTGCGCTGGCTGCCACACACGGGCAGGAATAAAGACAGAAGCCGTGGGGAGGGTGCTGTGGAGAATGAGGGAAGCAGCTGCCAGGTTACTCCAGGAGACAGATGCTGTGCACAGAACAGCGTGTACCTCTGCTGCAGCTCTGTGATCTCTGAGCAGTTCCTGCCTAGGAGTAAGGGGTTAAATAAATGTCCAGGGGAAAAAATATTTCACAGGCTGTAGGTGCTGATTAGTCTGATTCCATGCCTTTGTGATCACTTCCTGCAATCAAGATGAGCCGGTATTTTCTGCTTGCACTACGGCTTAATTTTATCCCTGTAGAATACCTAAGAATTATTTCTTGGACTAGGCACTGGTTTAAAACTGCAGTGAAGGATGTTAGATTTTGTTCTGCCAACTACCTTACAAAGTATGATTCTTCTCTTCATCAGCTCAACTGTAATTCATGAATTCACTCAGAATGGACAGGTCTGACTCCTTCTGAAGCTGAGCTGTGATGAGCACCACAGAAGCCAACAGATCAAAAGTCTCAAGGCAGTGCCTTGGGACTATAAACATTTATTTCAACTTCTCTTGGTGCAATGTGCTGCCTCTACTCTGCATTCTCATTTCTTTGGCCATCTTTTGCTGAAACCCTTGTAACATATGGTAGAGATTACATTTCTGACCATATGGGGAGGTCTGAGCTTTAGCTGGAATCGTAGAATCCAACAAAATGTTCTGTCTCTTCTCCTTCACTGCAAAATTTCATTATTTCATGCTTAATTTGCTGCATTTTTCATTAAGTTCCTGTTTTGCCCCACTTTCAACTGTTGTATCAGTAAAATACTCCCTGTCTGTTTAGGAAGGCCTCAATTCTTTTTAAATTGTAGTTTTTTATACCTAAATCCTTCAAGCAGAATTCTGACACCCCATTCCCCTACTGTTGCTCCTGGCATACAGAAATACAAGCCTCTGAACTGAGCTAAGCTAAACCAGCATTTTCTTTACTTCTATTTACATTACAATTCATCAAAGGGAGCATATCTGGTTTATGGAGCCTCTCTGTGCCTGTTCAAAAGTCACAATATAAATAAATATCTATTTTTATTTCTCCCAAGAGATCTAAGCTAACTGCTATAATATATAAAGAAAGTAGGAGCATGTTTTATGCATCAGAAAATTGTATCAGCAGCATTGTACAATGAGAAGGATGAGACAAATAATTCGTAGTGATTATACTAATAGAAGTTTAATCTGTCTATTGTCTAAGGCATCTATGCCAGGAAACTTCCAGTTTTTTAAACATATTCAATGTTTATGCCATTTTTACATGCCTAAAGGGATAAAAACAGTCACATGCTAATACTTCCTAGTTATTATTCATGGATTGAGTTATATTGTAACTGATCAGAGAGGTCACATAGCACACATTTTGAATCTGGATAGAAGTTGCATAGAAAAACATTTTAACGCAAAAAGATGCACATGAAAATGCAAAATATGGTCTGCTAAAGTGGGTACTTTGATAGAATTTCTTTTTAGTCCAGTAAAAATTTAAAAATAATATAAATAACATTATTAAGATTAATGTTTTAAAAACATAGAGAAAAAAAAAGCATTGCAGTGAGTTTTCTTAGGATATTTTTACACGGCTTTAAAGAAACATTTTTAAAATACTATGGAGTATTTGTACTTATGCAGACTAACACTCTAGCGATCCACACATTTAGATAAAAAAAGAAAAAATATGATTCCCTGCTATATTATTGTGATTATTAATATTGTTGTTGTAACAAACACCTCAGAAAAGTTCTATAATCACCTTGTGCTCCAAACTCAGATCTTTAGTACAGCTTCAATTTTGTCTTTGATTTAAATAAAATCAGTTCTCAAGCTTAAAGTCTGAATTAATAGCATGAAATATAGAAGACCAGACTGTGGTTTCAGCTCATGACACCTGAGTAAATAGTCCTTTGTGAGTTTGCAGTCTGAATTAACAACAGCTTTCACAAACTTCTCACTTTCACTAAGATGAAACTGGTGAGAAATGATGAAGGGGAATCATGGGCCATTAGTCAAAAAAGAAGTCTGCTTTTCTAGCTAGTAAGTCATTCTTTAACTGCTTACTCCACCCTGTTAAAACCCCCACAGAAAAGTTCTTTTCTGCTGGACACCAACTCTCTCTGATTGATTTACTGCCTCCACTGCTTCCTCCTACTCCATACATAATTTTGAAGTAGGCAATGAAACAGTATAAAATGCTGATATAAAGCTGATGGGTGTAGCACAGAGCCTGTCATCAAAACCAGAGGACAGGATTCCAAGCTGTTAACATTAAGGCAGCTTAACAGCAGCATCATTATTGAGTTCATCATTAAAAGATGCTTTTGGAATTCCCAGTATTAGACAATATTTCAGCAGTATAACTTGCTCTTCACTGAAATCAGTATTTATATTTGTGCATATGCTTTTACAGAACTTAGTTTCTACTTAAAAACTACTGTGGGGTGTAAATATATTTATTTAACTATAAACATATGACAGAAAGATGTCCAACATATTTGGACAATCTAGGCCTGATATAGACAATATTTATTCAGATGCTTAATCACATATAAAGAGTACAAATGGACTCAAATTTTCTTCTTTGAATTTATTTACATACTTGACTGCATACTACAGACTGGATCACACAAACTGCAACTCACAAGGAATTTTGTTCACCAAGATATACACTGAGGTCAGCACAATGCACTAAACAAGTATTTTCAAGCTTAAAACATTGGTTCAGCTCTCACATGCACCACAGAAAGGGGAATTGCTGCTTGAACTGGGGAACTGAGACAAGCCATTAGACTAGAAACTGTAAAATGAGAGAGGCAAGTACTGCAAACCTTTCTCTGCCTTTATTTATCAAGAGGAGATGGAAATAGCCTTGTTTCAGAGAAATTTGCATAAAGTATCTTTACCATTTCATTCCAAATCTAAGAAGGCTTAATATAAAAGCTTATACACTTTGCAAGAATCCGTCCCACTAGAAAGAGGTAAAGATGATACTATATTCTAATTGTCTTAGATCACTCTGCCAATTATAATTTCAAAATAATGTTCTGTTTTGTTCTGAGAAGCTCATCCTGCTTTAGTCAAATTGTGGTCAATAACACTCCTCTGATGAATTTCTCCTCCAAAACTGCAGATTTTTATCTATTTGATCACCACCACACAGACAGAAACAGCTAACTAAGCAGTCTGTGTGAAAGAGAGAAGGCAGAAACACAATGCCTGTACAGGCTACTTCATCCAGAGCTTGAATTAACACATATCCTCAAAGAAACACAGTTTCCTATTTTACACATTGTTTATATCTTGTTTTCTGCAAATAATCAGAGACTTCAGTGGAATTAACCCCACAACACAGTTAAGTCTGACTTGCCAGTCTGACTTAGCTTTTTTTCTGCATTCTGCCATGAGCCCTTACCAAAAGGAGTCAATCAGAGAAGTACCTGAAGCACAAGACTCAGAAATATCAGCACCATGCAAAATTCCCTAAGCTTTTATTATTCATCAGACTACAATATGCATTCCAAATTCATTTTCTGGAAGTATCTCCTTATTATCCACCCTTAACAAGAAAGAGTATTTTCCTTGGTCTCAACACCCTCTGCCATAAAAGACAGCCATATAACTAGACCTTCTGAACATAAATACAGTGAGATGGTAAATATACACTGTATATTTATCTATATCTCCTTAAACTCAAAACCCTTTGCATTGGCCCAATAGGAACTGCAGTAAAACAAGATTTTATTTTTTGAAGCTACCCAATAAATGTTTGGATTTTTTTGCTTTTTTTCTAAAGTTTCCTAAATACTTATAAGAGCCTGGTTTTGAAAATTCTGCAGGAAACACAAAGATTAACTTAGTTTTCCTTTTTCTACTCATTCTCACCCTTTTCTTAAGAGCTGTCTTGGTAGTTCTCCTCTTTTGAACAGTAATTTAGTACATATGTTTATTCCCTCTTGTATACTTAAAGCATTTTATAGTTCCTAATTTCCTAGTTATAAGATTATACCCTCTGATTTCCATGGCTCCCTGCCAAATATAACAGTTCATTCTGTATTATTGAAAACATATGCAGAAGCTTCAGCAAGCCTGATTTCTTCCACCTTTCATTTCTTTCACAAACGTTCTTTCTGAACAGACCGATGCCTCAGACTTTTTACATTTATTTCTTTTCTTCAGGGACTCACTGCAGTCACACCACCCCCTGCAATATTAACTTCTTCAGAAACTGCTCACCAGACATTCAGTAAAGGTGGCAAGCTCTGAGCAGAAGTAAATTGTGCAGATGGTGTTCCACGAGCATTCAGCTGCCCTAGCGGTGTTGTGGGCTCACCTAAAGGAGGAGGCTTTGGACTCCAAGTTCCCCCAGCCTGTGAAAGGCACTGCAATATCTGAGGATCTGCAGATGGGGCAGACTGATGAAGCAGCTGTATCCAGCAAAACCAGCTGTCATGGTTATGCCCCAACACTGCTCTACTCATGCCCAGCAAACACTGTTTGCATTGGGTTTTGTCTTGCTCATCACCCTTGCTAACAAATGTATCTATTAGTGTAGTGATAACACATCATCTAACTCATGTCTATCAGAAATATTTTAAAGATTTCATTGCAGGTCACAAAAATTCTTTCTGAAGCTGTTCCCACTAAAATTCTACAGGGAACACTACAATTTTGACTCAAAGGACAGTTGAACATGTCCTCTGTGCTTAGTGTTCTTAGCCTTTCCAAAAGCCTCTGCCTCCATCTGCATAAACATTTCCCAGTCTGCCTTTTTATTCTGCCCTCAGAGATCTGTAATAGTTCCCTGTGATTGCTCTTATGCCTTTCCTGTGCTTCACTTCAATCAAAGCTGTCTCTGCACTGCTAGCCAAACCACATGTCATTTCATCCTTCCATCAGAGTGTTCTCCTTTGTCTCCCACAGCAGTGCTGCATTCCATTTTAAAGCATCTGCGACCCTGTTAGACTGCACAGGGGGAAAAAAGGCACATAATGTGTAATCTTGGAGAAAGGGGTAAAAAAGATGAGACAGAGTGAGGAAAAAGATTAAGTTTGAGACTTTCTACTTTATCTAGTGAGGCAAAGCCCTCACCACCTGCAGAGAAAGCCTGTCCATGGAAGGAGGCTCGTGTCCCCTCAGAGCAATCGCCCACCTTCCCATTCCACTCTTCAGGTCACCACAAAGGCACAGGCATGCTTCTGAAATGAGATTCACACTAGAAGCAATACTAGGAAGAAGAACAGAGGTATAACTCTCCTGGGCCATGTAATTCAAATAAAAGTACCTGCTTGTTATTTTTTCCTTAAGCCAGACGTATTAAAGGGACATTTACCATGATGCCACTCCCTTCAGCAGCTACCAGAGGGGGTCTCGAGAAACACCTGGATTTTCACTGACCACCCAGTGATTTGTCCATGTTTCCTTTCACAGTTCCTTGCCATGATCCATTTGTATCTTAAACCTAGCTGGCTGAAAACCCCATGGAATATATTTTGTTTAATGAAGTAATATCCAGTTAAAACTCTAGGTAATTAACTTTTTTTTTTTTGCAGAACTAACAGTGTGAACTGGTTTGAGGTCCCCAGCTCACTGTCACACAGAACTGCCTGCCAAAGCACCACACCCACAGCTGTCCTGCACATCCATCCAGTGTGGCCATGGAGCCCCGACCTGAGCACTCCAAACATGCCTCCTGGAAAGCAATTCCTGCTTCTCCTAATGCTAAATATTCTTCCTATGCCACGCAGATAAAGTCTAACAGCTAATGAGGTAACAGGGAATAAACATCACTTGTGGCCATTTATCCATTTATGGGGCTGTATTATAACTTTCATCTCTGATGTGATGAGCTGAGTTTTGAGATGTGACCCAGAAGGTCTCAATTGTGGCACTCCAGTCCAGCTTCAGCAGTTAGTTGTGGCCATAGCCCAGAAAAACCTCTTGTGAGAGTTTTTCCAGTCTGAGTTTCTCAGGCTAAGCTAAGGTTTTTCCCAAAGCTAGCTGTTTTCCTCTAATGTAAACATAACAGAAGAATTAGTAACAAAGATAATACACCTGTTGGGTACATGTGAGAAGCATGGGAAAGAGGTGTCACTCTCTCTGCACCAACCAGCTTTATCCTGTCTTTGGAGTTGTGGGAGACTGTATTTAAGCAGTGTGTTTTAGAATAAATTTGTCTCTTTCCTATCCTGAGAGGGACCATGTAGCTGTATCTTATTTCTGCTGCATCTAAAGAGTTAAATTCTTAACCCAGCAGCTACAGTTAGCATCCTCAAAAACTACAACGAATATTTTAATTATGTTTTGAAGCAGAGACTGTGAATCAAAAAGCATGCTTGCTATATTTTATACAGTAATTTTGTTCAGAAAAGAGTTATAATTTGAGTAGGAGAGACTAAAATTAGAGTGTTATGAAAGACAAGAGTTTGTTAGATGAAATACTTACTCTGTAAATACTGCAAAGTTATTTGAAATGGCTACTGTTTGTGAAAATTAATTTTTCACACTGTGTTGCCTTTCCTGATCAAATGATGTACCATTTTTTCTCAAAGAAGGCCGAATTACAGTGAGCATGGAAGCAATGAGGGGAAGTCATCCAAAGATAATTCTTAGACAAGGTGGCCAAAATTACAAGAATGCTCACAGACTCCGAGTCTTTATTTCTGGATTGATTTTAATTTCATCAAAAGGCTACACTGACTGTTCTAAATAATAACAATAAAAGAGGTTTACAGTTTTATTGGAAAATCTATTGGTCTGTCAAGCTAATTATCTGACACCACTGTTGCAGTACATTAAATTCTGCAGTAACAAGGCACTTGGCATCCTCATTAGTAGCTACGTGACTCCTTGGGAGACTGAACATGTGCTAAACAGCAAGCTATGAAGCAACAGCACTTCTGAAATTCCTGCTTCCCAGGATCCATTTCCCTCTCCGTCTACATACACTATGCTTCTCCCTGGGCACACCATGCATCCCACATGGGGAAGGAAAAAATAGCTAACAGGCAGGTGGAGCAAACTACCTTTCCAAACAGAGGTGCCCTGGGATTTCCTATGGAGGAGAAAAATCACATTAAACTACCCCACATCTAGACCAGTGTAATCCTCTTCTTTGACTAAGTTAACTTTGCTTGTGTGTTGGTTCACAGTTAGACACAGCCATTGCAAACATGATACTGTTTAAAGCCCTGTCATCCCCTGTGCAACATGCAGGACAAAATCACTCGGGGATTCACTGAAAGCTTGTTCAGTCTCCCCTCTGCACTCAAAAGTCCAAGAAAAAAGACAGATGAAAGAAAAAGCATTGTCTAATACCTTTGTATTTCTAAAGTCTCAGAACTACCAGAAAGAATGCTACAGGGAAATTCTCTTCTGACTACTTGGGTTGGCTTTAGTGCTGCTTTGTGCCAGTGAAAGACTACTAAAGCTACCTTAAGTGTACTGTGACACAGAGCTGGGAGCTTGGGGCTTCACCCATCTCAAGGTACCAGCTGCTGTAATATTCAGATATCTCCAAATATCTCATTTACAACATAAGTTAGTGTTAAGAATCAATTTAATGTCAGAGGTTGGACAGGAGGAGCTCTTTAAAATTTTATTTGTCAGTTTGTTTACATAAAACCCCATTTTATATTTTCAGTGTTTTCACTGTTTTATAACCTTGCTAAGCTCAGGTACAGGCAGAGATGATGAGCACATAGCTTGCATAAAAAATGAATGAGCTTTCCTAATTCTTGCTGATAAAATAAAAACTTTCACCTAAATTAGGCTGAAATACTCATCTATTCTCCTGCATTTATGTGGCTTTATTAAAGTGCCTCTTTGTACTTCAGTGAACAATTACAAATCATTTTACCCATTTCTTCAGACACTCAGCCATGCCAAGAGCTAATTAACTAGTGTGACAATTGCAAGAAGAAGCAACATAATTCAGTTTTTTAAATGGCTGGAAGGTATTTAATTTGAATAAAAGCGCAATTAAATAGCAGGAGTAATAAATGGCATTGACAGGTAGGATGCACATATCAGAAAGGTCGCTAACAAAGTACTTGTAGGTACTTTCAGAAACTCCTCTTTGGAGTTGTGAAATTAGGATTAATTGGCTGGAGCTGTTTTATAGACTATTTTACACATTTAATACCTTGCAATCTATTGAGGTAATCAGCCATGTGTAAAGAACAAGTTTTGAATCGATTCCCTGATTAAGTAAAATACAAAGTTCTTTGTATGCAAAATGTAGAATGTTAATGCAAGATTCATTTGGCACAGTGCAATACAAGTACTAAAGACATTTTCAGTATAGTAAATTCCAGAATTTATCAGAAGTTGAGTGTTCATTGGCACAGCTTAGAAATAACTCCTGCTTTTGCTGTGGAAATTTAGTAATAGTAATCACCTGTCATGTAGAATTTTATTTTGTAACAGAATTATTCTACATCCACCTTTTCTTGCTTATTTAGTTTAAATAAGCTTTCACTGTGTCTTTTAAATACCAAAATTTACTAGTGGGAAAATATTCTCTCTTTCTCAGTACAATAAAAAATACAAGAACTAGTAAGTTCCACAAGAAGTCTGCAAAGCACAATACAGGTAATGAGCTACAAATGACATTGCTTGGAAGCACTGGCCCTATAGGAACTGGATTTTGCTTGACATTCCACCTCAGCTGTCACTGTCACGTTATGGATTCCAATTACTCTTTATTCAGGGCAGCCCACAATTCCTGCCCCCAGTTTGTGAGCTCTCATTATCGTCCTTGCCTCAAGCCAAGTATCTTGTAGAAGCAAAAACAGTTGGATCAACTACCTGATGGATTTGAAGGAGAGAAGAGTTCCCTGCCAGAGAAGGGTCAAATAAGCTCAGGCAAAGAGGATCAGTCAGATCTGGGGTCTCCCATCTCCAACAACATGTCCTATGAAACCCCAGACCCTCCCTAGACATCAAACAGTATTAAGAAGATATTTAGCAAGCTCTGCATAGCCTGATGACTTCTGGGCCCTTCCTCCCCACATCTACGGTCAAAACTGTTGAAGACAAATGAAAACAGTGACAGTGTAAAGAATCCTAACAAAGTCTTTGTCCATGTTATTTCCCCACTCAGTATTTCATAGAGTGACCCACTGAAGACTCACAGACCAGAAAGCAAAGACCAGTTTTCGCCTGAAGGTGCTTAGGAAATAGGTGGTGTGGATGTTAGATCTGGAGGAAAAGCCTAACTCCAGCCTAAAGGAACTGATATCTTCTATCATTCAATGAAACACGACTCAGATATTTTTATAAGTGTGACTTTTTTTCCTAGCTGCTCACTTAAAAATGGTTAGAGGTTAAGAAAGGCAAGTGCAAATTCATCTCTGTATTAAATTATATGAGAAGGATTCTTATGTACTAGCTCTTGCTGGAAACAGATGGGCTTAGTAACAGTATACTCTAGTTGGGCAAACACTTTGCACTCTTGTTCCTACATAAAGTAACAAACATTATTTAAATCCTGTGTTGGGAACACAAACACAATATGTTGTTAAACCAGTAGTAAAACAAAAATCTTTACATTTCATTGTGATACAGAAATCACATAAATTAACATTAGAGTCAGTTGAATTTTTGCTCAGCTGACCTTGATCACGACTCTGTGCAAGAAGATCAATACACAAAGTAGTTCCTTATTTTTTGGAGAGATACTCATTTACCACAAATCTCCCGTTGCCTAGTCTGGCTGGTACGTGTCTCCAGGAAAAAAGAGCATCAGCTTTAAACCAGTTCTCAAGAAGATAAGTGATGTGGTGAGAATAAACTTGGAAACATTCTGTGTATTGGACTAAAGATCCTGTGACCAATAGGAACATAATTATCTATCTGGGGGGCGGGTAATGTTGTAAAATATTTTTCTGGTTTGTTTGTATTATTACAAAACAAGCTTACTAATAAATTAATCACATACTATTACATAATAACTGATCCCTGTACTCTTCCCACTGATAGCATGTTCTCTACAGCTTTTAACTTGTTAGCCATCCTTTGATCTCTAAGCTACAGCTGTTTGTGTTACAAGCAAAAAAAAAAATGTTATTAACATTATGCTTGACCAAAATATACAACTTGAGATCTTCATGTGTCACAGTTAACCCATTTCAACTTAAGACCTTCACAAGAACAGTTCAACCTCTGCATTAAAAATGAAGCAATCATGTTTCTTCAGAATAAAATGTAGACTCTACTGGGAAATCAACACATTAAAAGCAATGAAGATTTTTAAAGTATTTTTTAAGAAAGTAAGGTCTTTGGTAATATTTTTTTTGGACAGTTGTCTTTCTCATAACCTGGACTGCACTTAAGACAGATTTTCTTGCTTTAGTTTCAAACCTTGAGTTCCATCTGCTGTTTTGCATTCCCCATTCAGAAACAAGAGGCTGGAAATGACAACTGAATAATGGCACACAGGAGTCATTTAGGTCATTACCTTTCTTTTGCTTCTTAGATGCTTGTTCATTTTTTTTCTGTAGAAATATGATAAATATTATGACACATTCTATATAAACATTCTAACACATCTCTTTTTTCTTGACATTTCCTCATTCACACTACTGGAGTTTATCATTACTTCCTTCTTGGTTATTAAAGACTGCCTAAAAAGTGTAAAAGAAAGACTTGTGTATTATGAGGAAATTCCCTCAGAATGAAAATATATGGATATATTCAACCCTAGTGGCAGTCTCCTAATACATACTGAATTTTATCATGAGTTAACTTATTCAACTTTTGAGTGAAACAGACTGAAAGAAGAAAAACATTTTAGGCCCAGGAGAAGTCTCTCTTATTTATTCTTTTCATTTAGCCTGGAGTGGGATAAGATTTCTAATCTATGAGGGGCTGAAAATGTGCAGTTAGAGGAGATTGAAAATAATTTTCTTGTAAAATTCTTCTTTTACTATGTCAGCCATATATTTTGCTTCTGTATGAACCAAATTTTCAAGAGACCCTCTCAAACAATTTGAAAATAGAACTAGCAAGAAAGAAAACCAAACCAAACCATAAATTAAGTTTCAAGTGCTGAAATCACAATGAAAATACTGTTGAGATAAGAAAAGCTGCATAAGCTTCTCCATATTTTCATATTATGTGACCTTGCTTAATCTCACAAAGCACTGCACAGCAGCATGGAAAATCTCCCATAATTTCCCTAACGAGGTGATGTGCACTTCATAGAATATACAGTTGTTGACCTATTGTAGTAATTGTTTGGTTTCCAATTGCACAGTCAGAAAAACATGAGGAGGTCCTTTTGAGAGTATGTAAATATCAGTCAAATTTACCTCTTATTACTTCACTGTAGTCATGCTATTCTAACAGAATTATATAATAAATTAATTTTGTTCAATGTATAATTTATCCAGTGTATTTTTTACAAAACAAAATCCAAATATCAATTAGCTATTTTGAAGAGGAACAACAAAGAATATTGCAGAGGGCATTCTGTTTATTTTTTTTAAACTTTGGATGCTAGCCAAATTCCAGAGCTCTCTAAAATGTTTGCATTTTGAGGAGACATTAATGGAGAGGTCTGATGTGTTTAATGTGACCCTACAAAGACTATACAAAGACCTGTTACTCTGAATTCAGTAGGCAATACTTTGCTGATGGCTTCAGCAAAGTTTAATTAAGTGTTCAGTTCAAGAGCTGCCCCTCTAAGTTCTCATCTCATTTTCCTTCTCTGCCAGCAAGTAATGAACCAAGCAAAGAAGATGAAGCCAAACTCTTCTCAGTGGTGTCTAGTGGGAGGACAATATGCAGTGGGAACAAATTTAAAAATAAGAAATTTTATCTGAACCCTGAACCTTCTGTAGTATGAGGGTGGTCAAACAATACAATAGGATGTCTGGAGGAGTTGTGAAGTCCTCATCTTTGAAGCTATTAAGAAACTGGGTGGACAGTGCCCCAGGAAATCTGCCCTAGCTGATCCTGCTTTGAGCATAGGATGGATGGGGTGTTGGATTAAATGATCTGCAGACATCCCCTCCAACCTCAATTGTGTGATTCTATTATTTATATGTAGTTCAGGGTTTTCTTTCTGAATTTCTTGTTTATATTCATAACCAACAAGCAATTCCACTTTCTGAATATCTATTACCATTTCCTCTCGTCCACATCATGCTTACTGTTCCCATACCTGTCTCTAAGATACATTTTTCTTCATTACACCATCTTTCCATATGACTCTTCTCTGCTGCTTACCCTTCTCTTCATCAACTCCCAGTAATATTCCACCCTCATTTCATGATTTTTCCCTACATACTGATAATTTCATTCCAGCTCCAGAGAAATTCTTAATTCTTTAATATATGCCTGATTCATGTTAAATTATTAGGAAAACACTTGGGAACAAAGTTTTCATCTGCATTTCTGTCTCTGCTATTATATATTTGTCCTCCACCCTTGCTACAAGCTTTTTCATGAAAAATTCCACAAAAATGGAGCAGGCATCCTTCAGCAGCAAAGCACTGGCCAACAATAAATTACAATACCCAGAAAGCATCAACCACCACAAACAGACTTGTTATTACAGGCAGACTGTTAACTCATTTCTCACTCTGACTACTTATTACACAACCACTAGGAAGAGTTCTTGTAGAATTTCCAAGATGCAGATTTAGCCTACAACCATGAGAGACACCTTCATTCTGCTTCAAAGCCTTTTGAAACTTCTTTTGATATTTTGTAGCACCCTCATCTCTCATCATCCTTCGCTGCAATTATACTTTCTAACTATGGGAGCAATAAAAAATGCTATTAAAGGAGTCAAGAACTCCTCTGCATGATTGGACTAAAAAACTCGCTGGGCATTCAGTGAAATAAAAAAGTATTAATAAGAAAAGAAGAAAAACCACACACAAACCTGAAAGTAAGATACCTAGAGAACTACTTTTTTGTCTTGCAATTAAGTAATGTGAAGAAGGGAACATTTGACCCTTTGTATCAAAGCATTTCTTTTCAGAATGCAATTAAGAAAGTGGAAAATTACAAAGATACGTATTCAAACATGCACACGCTAAGATATTCCCCAACATTTTCTTTAGTATTTTCAAGCCTTTTTCAAGAAACTTTTGTAGGTACTAAAAATGTAACATCACTATTAATATGTCCAGATTCCCTTTAAACAAGTTGAAATAAGTCATAATAACAAGATTAAAAATGTGATAAAGCTCTTGCATCAACACTTGCCTTTCTTCTATGTTGCCCTTCAAGCTGTCAGTTGATGACTGATGTAATTCTCCCAAGAAACCCAGTTCACTACAAACTCGATGGAGGAAAAGTGATTCACAAAATAAATTTGAATCTGCATCAAATTTTAAGGAACATTTGGACAAGACAAAAGTGCACAAAAGAAAAAACAATCATTAATATGTCAGCAGCTGTCTCAGATCAAGGTGCTGTTTAAAATGCATTTTTGTGCACTTTGACAAGGCGATTGTGGCAGGTGAAAAATCATACAAGGAGATGTTACCAGGAACCCGAGAACAGCAGGATAATTACATCTGTACATTGGCACACCTCACAAACACTATGTCCACCAGCTCTTTGATATTAGTACCCTCATATTTCTGTTTAGCCTTTTTCCTGCCTGAAATCTAAATTCAGTGAATGACGTATAAAAGTGATACCAATGAAGAAGGAAAAAAAAAGAAAATGTGACTTTATCTTGTCAACTTTTAATGGACAGAAAAATAAAGTTTAATTAAAACAATCAAATTCGAGTGCACAGACAGATCCAGATACAATTACTGAAACTTTTTTACAACTGCCCTGGCCATAAATGGAGTTAAATAGATGTGGTTTATTTCTAAACTTCTCATAGAGATATAAACCAAACAAAAGAGACAGAAAATCACTATATGATCAATAGTGAAAATACTGCAGTTACTCGGGTGGTTTCTGGGCATACAGAAATAACGAGGCACTAATATATGTTATGTACATGACCAAAGGGTAAATTTTTATTCTATTAATGAAACAAATTATTTTGAAATATACGGTAATCTGCTAGGTTTTAAATATTTCTTTGTCTTATGTAAACTGCGATTCCTTGGTGAAAAGAAGTGACTCCTTGGTGATGAATTCTTCCTGCAGCAATTGTGTGAAACACAGCTACAGTGAGAAGCAAAGACTTAGTGAGAAGGAAAATGCAATTTTTATTAAAAAGAACACACTTATTTTATTTAGTTGGATGACAGAAATCTTGCAGTCCACCTTTACATATATATAGCTTTAGCCAAAACCAGATCTGTTAAGTATGGATCTGAGTAAGATAATAATCATATTGTCCCAAATATTGAAGGATGCAGAGTATTTCAATGAATGGTAAATTTTCTTTAGATATTTTTCAGAAGAAATAACTCTAAGTCATGGTGTGCTGGCAAACAAGTCTTCCTAGCAAGCTGTTGGTGTAAAAACACTGTGATTCTGTTCTAATGACTCACTCGACCATTATTTTGTGTTGAGCTAAGATCCTTTTCTCAAATAATATCTTAGTCATTTCAACAGGGCAAGATATTCCTCCAAACAGGGCTTCTTTCCACTAATATACAACTCAAACTGACAAATATGGAAGAATCTATTCCAAAGTAATTATCACATAGGGGGTTATTGATTATATGATGTCGCAATATTGGCTTATTGTACTTCATACTCAGATAAGTCTAAAGCCAATGGCTGTTAAACTACATGATCAAAAAAGTCCCCTCTTCATGTGTGAAACCAGGCCAAGAAATGTTGTAAAGTTAATAAACTGTCATGCTCGTTTTTCTTTGCCATATGAAAGAAGCTCAAAAGAAAATTTTTTTGAAAGAAAATGTGCAATTAAACAGGACAGAAAAATTACAGCAAAATAAGCTTAATCAGAGAAGCAGCTAAACAACCTTTTCTTCTGTTTATATATTCAGACATTTCTGTGTCAGAGATTAACTGCCAGTTCATACTCTCTCTCTCAAAAAACAGAAAAAAACAAAAAACCAACAACCCAACGCAGTAGAAAACAGCAGCTTTCTCTTCTTTTTCTGCTTGAACTGCACTATTCAGTAGAGTGAATGAATGATTTAAATAGATATTCTCAAATACACACAATATGCTTTGATTTACACCTTCAGTAATGTCACTGAAGCCAATTAACCAAGGTTTTGGCTTTCTCTTGTAATGTACAAAAAAATATGAGATTCAAGTGATTATATAATGAATAAGCAGTATCTACCCAGGAAAAAAGCTGGCTAAAAATGCAGAATTGCTTTTTCACAAAACACTTACGTTTGTTCAGAATTTCTTTTTAATCCAACTTGAACCTTTTTTCCTTCCAAATAATTTTCCAGTGAACTAGAAATTCTGAGAATAGCCTTTTAAAGCAACATAAGGACAGACGGTGTCTGCCTTTTTTTCAGTTCTCACATATGATCAGTTCTTACCTCCTCAGGTAGTGATGAAATCAGAAGACAGTAGGCTGTCTAACTGTAGAAATGGTCAAGATGCTAAAACCACATAATCACATAGGATTAAATATGAATTTTAACAAGATATAAAACATGTTTTATCTTAATTTAATTTTAAATCAAATTTTACTACTGTTGATAGGAAAGTCTGCTAATAGTGGTGCAGTTCATACAGTCCAACTTCAATTTCAGCAGGCCAGCAAACCCATGACTGCAACAGATTTTCTGTGGAAGTTTCCAACATCCCTAGTCAGGACCTATGCTGAGGGAGCAGAACACATACATTTGCATCTTGAAGAGTGACAAAGCTAGTTATTTTGTGGGAGTGGGAGGAGGCCCGGTACCTGGCAGCACAGAGGAGAAATGCTATGGCTGAGACAGCTCTGAGAACCACTTGAGGACCATCAGCTCCCAGCAGAAATGGCCTGGGTGTGCCAGCAGGAGGCTGCAGGTCCATCAGCCCTCTGCTGGCATTCCCCTGGATGGTAAGGGTGGTGCTGGCTCCTGCCACTGTACCTCCACAATATGACTGGAACGACATAGATTTACACTAGCTGAGAGTCTGGGCTAGTAGCTGAACCTTCCATGAAATGGTAGAAAGGACCTCACTCCTGCAAACCCCTATGCTGAGACAGCCCCAACACCCATGTGTTACACCTCCACATGTGCAATCTGGCTGCTACAGCTGAGCTAAGAGCTTCCCTAAATCAATTTCTGGGAAGAAACATGCTGGAACTTCCACTGTGGGCTCACAGGAGATTCAGTCAAATCAAATATTTATCCTTTGACCTTTTACATTAAAAAGGGTAATTGAAAAAACAACAGCAACAAAAACCCGAATGTGCACATCCCTACAGTAGCTTCAAAATACCACTTCATTAGAAATGCAGAATATTACCTAGGAAATCCCAGGCCAAATGGCACCATGGTTATTAAGGCAAAAAAATCCCAATGGCTGCAAAGAGCTTTCTTTATTAACAGTACTTTCTATTACAAAATCCCATCCTTCAAGAAGAGTGTTATTAGTAATGGCACAGGACACATATTTTGATTCGTTTATTGAACCCTTTGGTCTTCTGTTTTATTATTAGGGGACTTCTCCAGGTTGGTGGGGCTTATTACAATCCTGTTTAATTCTTCTTCATTTTTCATTATTAAGCCCTTACACACTTTAAGCCACTGCTTTTTTCTGTTTTCTGAACTCCAGACAACTTAGTCCAAAGAGCCAGCACAGGAAGAGACTGCAGATAAGGAAAATAAAAAGCTACAAAATTCTAAATATACTTTAACTGGAAACTTACTGGGGGGGGGGGGAACTTAAAATACATTTTTATTCAAATATCCTACACTTCTTCCTTTGGGAGAGTAATGCCCTTTTTATTCTGCAGCTTATACACATACCCTCCCACACATTTCTGCTAGTCAAAGCTTTCAGGCTAAGCTGATGACAGGTGGCAGTCCTAGCATGAGAGGACCACATGCTGTGGACATTAATGAATTTCCTTCAGGCCCAAATGGAAGTCTTATAACCTTAGGTTGACTTACTCTCCTCTTCAGTTAAATAAAAATATTTCACCTCATACAAACAGCTCAGCAAGATACAGAAACAGCAAGAGCCAAATGAGTGGACTTAGCACTTTTCCAAGGTGTACTTCCAGTTCATCCATTGTCAGTCACTCATTACAGAATGCAGTAAATCTCTTACTCTGTTTTTTGGAATCCAACATGCATTATCCAAAAGCAGGTGAGAATGGAAGACTGGGATGGTAGAGTATATTCCAAAGTTTATTTTTACTTCTGTGAGGGACTTCACTGAACTATAACAAAACAGCTATTCTGATTATAGCTAAACTAAGTGTAATGCCACACCTATGGAACAGAGCATTTTGGATTTTGCAGGGCCTTACAGATTTTAGATATTTTATGCCTTTCTAATTTGTTAATGTTTCCAGTCTAAAATGTAAAGAAATCAGAAAACAGCAAGTTGCCTAAAGCAGCAGATCATGAGGACAGAAACATCCTTAGGAAATAAAGTTTTAATTGTAGACTAAAACAACAGAGCTTTGGCTTTCCTTCATCCAGTTGGACTTCTGAAAAACTTCAAACCTCTTAATTCAAACTTTAGATGGAAGAAAAGAAACATGATTTCTGTTCATAATAATCTTATTTATAACATGCCTGAGAAAGGAAAAGAACAAAGTCTGTATAACAAAGTGTTTGGCTCCAAATGGCCTGCAATAAGTACTGGATATATAGTCTCTCTCATGGTACTAATAATTCACATTTATTGATGACCTCTGGTCTCACAGTGACCATAATAAAGATTATGATGTTGAAATCCAGACATAAAAAGCATCTGCACAAACAGAATATATATCAGAAAGGTAGCACTGTGATACTCAAAGAGTTTTAGCTTACTGCAGGACATCAGAGAGCAACAAAGTCTTTACATCTATCCACTTTATCTTCCTGTTTTAAGTACCTCACACTGGTTTTTATCATCAGGATAAAAAGAATCCCAGCAGTCTTCAGGTGACAACAGTAACCTGGACTGGGATTTAAATGAAGGATTTTGCAGTGAAAGATTCTCCTTTCCCTTACCAACCATGTGATTCATAACTCATTTATCTTGCCCTTAAAATAAACCACATTTCCAAAACTGTGCCTTGACATCTCTTCTCTTTTCCTTCAGTTATGACAAATAGAAAAAACTGTACAACATGTATTTCTTCTCTGACTGACAGCTTATACAAATTATTCCTTTATGTCTTTGTAGTTTTACATTCAATATTTTAAATCCCTGAAATTGCATATAGTTGTATTGAATTCCATTAGGATTCCTGAGTCTGTCAGAGTAATAATATATTTGAGTTTTTGAACTTCATGCATACTTCATTTAATTTACAATGGTTATGTTAAAAAGTCTATTTTCTCCTTTTAAACCAGGTACCGAACGAATTCTAATCATTATCCCATGAGATCATGAAAAATTACTGTTTTGCTATACATAGTTGAAACAATCTTCTAGGGAGGGCTGCAACACATGTACTAAAATAATATGCACTGATCCAAAGGCCTTTCAATAACTTCCCTAGTTCCCATGACACACTCAAGATTACCTTTCAACTTTAAGAACATAGATGCCATCCAAATGGTTCCTTCAATTAAGCCATAGGAGATACTCCCTACTGCCCTAAGAAATAAGGGAAATGGGACCCTAAGAACTGCAGGAAGAAGAAGAAATAAAACTGTACACTAATGTTTGATAATCTGCATATCAATAATAGAATATTGTTTTACTCATGTTCCCAACGTTAGATAGAGCTAGTTAAATAAAAAATGCTGGAAAAGGTCATTCAGCCAATTTCCACTCTGGATGGTCTTGCAGTAAATAATTACTTGGTCATTTAGAGCTTTCAAGGCCATACAGTGCAATCAGTCTGAATGCTGAACTTTCATTCGTCAAGTGTGAGAACACACCAGATATGTTTAGTCAGGAGCCGGCAATCCTATTTTGCAATTGCATCAAGAGATATTTGGCATGCACATTGTGAACAACATATATGCAGCCTTTGAGAGAAAGGGCTTTTTTTAATAGGCATAATACACGGACATAATATATACACATAGCACGTACAAGGAGTAGATCAGAAATTAAAACTGTTATAAATCTGAATTCCTATCAGCAAGGAATAGAATATTTGAATTATGCATAATGTAGGGAAAAGGAAAACACAGCAGCGCAAAGCACGCACTAAATTACAGGATGAATATCAGAGCCCATCATATTTCATCCTCTACCTCCCCTTCACTAATAAACCTTGTCAATGAAATAAGCCTCAACAAGTTTTTCTCCTGCTTTGTCAGTTCCTCTTGTTCATTGTACCTTACATATCATACTGATTTACTGGTCTTTTCATAGACCATCTCGCCTGAAGAATAATTTTTCCACAATGCCCCAAATAGGCAAACAAATAGCACATACTAAATTTCAAGACATATTCTTTGTCAGTCTTTGCAGTACATCCTGCCTTCCTGTGTCTTCATTTAGATTTTGAAACCATAGGTTACAGATTTTGTCTGCTAACATATACAGTGATAATTAAGAAAAACTCCATCACCATCATAATCAGTTCTTTGAGCTGGCAGCCAGAGGCTAATGCTAAGGACAGGATATATTGCCCAGGATCTACAAGCTCATACAGAAAATTCACATATAAACTCAATAGGAGACAAGACCACTCTCAAAATTGTTTACAGAGTAAAAAGCAAAGGCAGGCACCCAGCTGCACAGAGCAGAAGCTGAGTCTCCACCATGACAAAGCAGGTGCAGGACACAGCCAGGGCAGGCAGAAAGCTGGCCCTGACCCTTGCATGCAGCTGAGGTTACCCCACAGGCAACTGCCCTCTCCTCCACTTTTAGCCAGATGCTTGTAAAAAATCATTCTCAGGAAGGTGAAGGGAAAAAAGTAGGAGAGACCAGGACCAGGGGGAGAGAATACATCTTGCTACAGAAAGCTTGGATATCCAAGGGGACAAAAACCTGAAATTCATCATTTTCCTTTCTGCCTTCCCCACCCACTCAACATAGCAAGTGGATTGCAAAGTCAGAAAAACATTTCTTGCAGTTTAAGTAGCTGCTATGCTCTGTGTGGGCACCTCCTCATTGCTCACATGGATATCCTCTCAGCCAAATGTCACCTGCAGGCAGAATAGCCACAGACAATGCAGCTGTGACCTCCAGTCTCTCCCATCATGGTCCAGTCTCTGGCACAAACAGCCTTGTTCACGTTTATCCATTTTTGTCTAAATGTTTACAATGTTCAAATAAACCCATGCATGAACACATGCATTGACCAAACCATGACTGGTAGGTTTTGATCATATGGACATACAGTTGGGCATTATACCAACTGTCTTCTGGTGGAAAGAGATCTTTGTGTATAAGAATTTTATTTTATACTTTATCTTTTTGCCTGTCCTCAGACATTATGTTATTATTGATTAGATGCAAAATTAGACCATAACCTGACTAAATAAAAATTCCTTTCATATGACAGTTCTTTGGTCTCTGCTTCTCATGTCACTTTATTACTCATCATGGAAATTATATTAAAATTTTAATTTTCCTTTTCATGTAAAAAGAAAAATCAAGATATCAGACTGCATCCAATTTGCATCTATCATTCAAAGTGATAGAACAAAAATAAACCTGTCTTCACGTAACAAATGTGCATTGGTTCATAGCTTTGATAATAAAGATAATGTTATCTCTTGCATTAAAAAACCCTCTAAAACACGCTTTCCCGCTTACCTAATTCTTCTCTAAGTCTACTTGTCACTATTTGGCGATTCCTGACACTTAAATGGAAGCTGTACACTGTTGCCAAGAAGAACCTTATCCCAGAATAGTACAGTGTTAAACATCTTGACTGTATTGTCTCCACAGTATCTGACTTTGCACGTGGTCAGTAAAACAAGTCCTAGCAGAAACAGATTTTCAATTAATATGGCTTTGCTCTACATCACTTTTTAGCCTTGTTTATCATGCCGACTGATTGCATGGCAAAGACCAACAACACAGAAGATTTCATGTGAGATATTTAATAATGTATTTGACATATCATAACCATTTCCTATGAAGAAAGCCTCTTGAAGTCAGGTCTTATCCAGACAGCAAAGTCGTGTTTAGCTGAAAAAGAGGGAACAGGCTAAGAGAACTTCAAAATATTTGAACTTCAAAAGAACTAAGAGAACTTCAAAATAACTCAAATTCTGAAGTTAAAATTTAGGTGAAAATTCCCACATGATACCATTGCACACAGCTTTGCAAGCTCTGCCTGTTAGCCTCCAAGTAGTGTGAAATCCTTGGCTTGTTCCAAAAGGGAGTTTTGGGAGAGACAAAACCCATAACAAATGGGAAGAAAATCTGGCCTCTGCCCTGATTAAAAGTCCGTTTTAGAGGGGAGTTGGATTTTAATCATGAGCTGACAAGCATATCTGTAAAGCATAGGCTTGTCTTTTTTGACCATATTATTCAGCTACAGATATGTTAAACAACTAAAGACCGTGCTGATTTCTTCACAAAAACTACCTAAAAGCTTCAACAGCAAGTAAGATACAGAGGGATGAATATTCTATTGTTTTTACATGACAGTGAAACCTGAAGAAAGAACAAGAAAAAAATATGGCTTAAAGAAAAATCTAAAGCAAAACCTGAAGGAAGCAGAGAAATTATAAAATTGCAAATAGAGAATCAGAAACCACTCCACAGAGTAAGCCATCCTAAGTCTACAGTGCAAGTCATACTTGAAAGGAGAAAATATACCTTTGTACAGAAAAAGAACAGTCTATTCACTTTTTTAAATCCCATGATCAGAAACACGATGTCAAAACAGAAGGAGTTCAGATATTTCTGTGCTTCTCTTTTCATTTTAATAGATGCCATATCCCCAAGAAACAGGAGAGAAAAAAGGTCAGCTGAGCTAAACTGCATGAGGGAAAGAGTAACTAATGGAGGGAAAAGGACAGAAGTGATGAGGAGAGAGATGTACTGTAAATGCAATACCTTGGGAACAGAGAAACCTACTTTTTATTTCTCATGTTTTGTCCCTGGCCCATTGTATAAATATCAGCAAATCACCGAATCACTCTGCAAATCTGAGCAAGTTGTGCTTCTCACAAACTGGAGAGAGGAAAGATGCAGAGGCAGAACAGAATAGCTCCCATGGCATTGCTGTAATGAGATTTCTCATATCACCAGCAAACAGTCCCAGCAGAAGATACTTTTTACTGTTGGGGCTGAATTATTTATTTTGCAGATGCATGTAAAAGCCACCATTGGGCCTTGCTTAGTTCTTTGGTGTAAGGCAAAGCACACATATCATGGAAAGGTAACCACTGCCCCGAGGAGGTAACAACCCATCCATAACATGGGGAGTAGAAGATGGAGACTTCCCAAAACCTGTGGGGCAGCACAAGGTGAGCACAAAGCAATTACAGTTAATCTCATTTCTCACCACCTGCCAAATCTTCACTGAGTGTTCCTTAGTCAAAAATGCATCTATTACTACTATGTTAGCCACAAAATTGACAGAGACTTAACTCCCTCTCCTTTGCTCTGGGAGACTGCTACAAAACCCAGCCTACCCTCCAGGGCTATTTCAATTCATGCAGGATTCACACCAGTAAGTATCCAGGGCTTACTTTCAGAAACATTTCCAAGAAGAAATTGTTCCAGAAAGAAGCCAATGTGATGAAAATGAAGCTCTGCAAAAATATGAATTCCATTTTGTTGAGGTTTTTTTCCAGCTGTGTCCACAGCAGGATTTTAGACAAATTACCCTGCACAGCCATTATGATAGAAATTAAAATACTCCCCTTGTACATGAAAATTTGTGCAACACAAGCTGCAAACTGTTCAATTCGTCTTCAAGGCCCATGGGCATGCATTTACAGTCAAGTTAGTGGTCATTGTGGGTGGCGTGACCTGTTCCACCTTGTATAATTAATCAACTTCACTGGGGTGGGAATATGAGTGTGGTGTGCCTAAATGCCTATTAATTGTGATACCCTCTGGACCATGGTGCCTGTCTCACATGCTGTAATAGTAAAATGAAAATGTTTCAGCTAAAGACAGTGAGACAGTGCGATCTCCTACTGTCTTTGGGATGTTGGAATTCCCTGTCCTGGTTTATAGATTTAGACAGTGTTTAATTATTGATACAAAAATAGATGGCTATGAAGAGTATAAACAGAGGATTATTCACCCCTACTCCTAGTTCAGTGGGTAAGTGGGTAGGAATTATTTGAGCCCTGTATTTCCAGTATGTGCTTTTGCTAGTTCTGAGAGGAAAGGATGTGCCTCTTCACCTAAGGGGTTTGCAAGACAGAAGAAACACTCAAGAAAGTAGAGAGAAAGAGAGAAAGAGAGAGAGAGAGAGAGAGAGAGGGAGAGAAAGAGAGAGAGAGAGAAAGAAAAAGGTTGACAATTTCTTAGAGAATACTTAACACATTAAAAGCATCTTTTCATCCAACTCCAATTTTGGTACTAGCACATGGTCTAATTTTCAGAAGTATTCACAAGAGTCACCAACCATCCATGTCAGCAAGAAGGGAATTCAAAGTGAAGTCCTGATGCTTTAGGTTTTCTTCCAAATGCAGGAAAGTATAATGTTTAGCTTTGCTTTGCCTGGCTGCTTGGTTTGAAGGGGTGGCAGGAAATGGTGTTTGCTTTTGTTGAGGCTTTACTAATTACCTGAATAATATTAAGTACTTTTAATCAGCTAGAAAGAGTTAGAGAAATGTAAAATTTTGAGCCCCATTGGTGATCAGTAAAGGATGATAAATAAAAGGACAACTAAGTTTTCCCAAATGAAGAAAAGCTTAGTCTTGTAAATGCTTAAGACCTTACATACCTTTCAGAAAGGGAGCTTCTCCACTGCTCCCTGTTTTTCTACACTCTAGAGAGTTAATTCAACACTCTGCTCAGATTTTTACTAAAGATTTTTTAGAAGATTTTACTAAAGTAAACTATTGTTTACTTTACAATATGAAGCTGGCAAAAGTTCATATGAAGAGAGGAACACAAATGTCAGTAAAAATGAAGTTTTTTGTTAATAGTGTTCACAAGTGAGTCTAAAATCTGGAGGCACCCAGATCACTTGAATCTTTCACTGCAACACGAGAAGAACAATTAGACAATCAAGACTGCTGTAAACGTGTCAGAAAGTATTGAGTGACATTTTCTTCATGTAGCAGTTTGTTACTAGTCCAAACTTCTAGCACGATCAAAATATCTTCTGTAAGTGTGGGATTTTTTTAACAATATCTTCCTAAAATTTTACCTTACTCTATCCATTTAACCCCATAGTCCTGGTAATGCTCTTTTTCTTTCTTTCTTTTTTTTTTTTTTGTGGGGCTTTTGTTTTTTGTTTGTTTTTGTTTTGTTTTTGACAATCTTTTTCAAATTTGAGAATAGTAAAGAAGACTATTTAAAAACAAAATTTATTGACTGCATTCTTCTGCTTTTTTCCCCCAAAGAACAAATATAAACACATATAAACAATTTTACAAATTATTTCTAATGTTTTTTTTTCTAAAACAAAATGGCTTAGTGTACCATTTATGTGGAAATATTAAAAATGCTTATGTAATATTATTAAATTTACATCTCACTCCTCACAATGTTATTCACATTTGTTATTTGTGCTTTCATGTTACTCATTAAAAGAACAGTACTGCATCTCCTGACATGATGACAAATTGCAGTTCTTACATGTTCTAGCAGGGACACATTACTGGACAGGAAAAATAGTATTCACATATAAATGAGTGCTTCTTCATTTATGAAATGTTCTCCCTATTTTCATGTTAACTTAGTCAATGTTCATTAATATTTTAATAAATTCAAATGACTCTTCATCCATTCAAAAATTTATGAGCAATGACTGAGTGCAGGATTTGAAAACTCATCGAATGGATTTCACTGTTTCTATTTATAAAAATATTCATGGATAATGTTCTGGATATAGTCACCATCTTCAGCTCTCACTGGGTAAAGGTAGGATTGGAAAAAGCATGCTCTTACTGCAACATCTGCAGGCACAGATGAAAGCTAGGCTCCATTTCAGTCTGCTGAAATGGTATAAATTAGGATATAAAGTGAGAGAGGCTCCAGCACTAAAGGTAAAAATTACAGACAAAAGGAAGGAGAAGCACAAAATCAGGAGAATCCTGGGAATGATTCAAGGAGTTGGATGTGCTTTTCTTGTAACTAATTCTATGCAGTCATATAATAAAGGTTGTTGTTATCCTGTATGAAGACAGAAGATGAAGTTATCTAATATCAGCCTGGGCACATTTCAAAACTCAAGGAAGGAAGCAGTGTTAGCAGTGGGATCCGTATCAAGACACTTTCTGATAAGGATGACAGGCCTTACAGAACCTGGCACTGAAGAGCCGTGTCTCACCCACGCTCTTGGCACTCCCATCCTCACACCCCTCAAGAAGCCTGCCAGCTCTCCATTTTAGCATCTCTGCATTCCAATAACCCCAGCAACACTGCCTTCAAATTCTAAATAAATTTAATCAAAACCAGTGGTAACCTTTCATTGATTTGGGAAAGAACTGGTCAGGCCTTTCAACTGGGAGAAGCGTGAGGCAAGAACTTAGCATTTCTTCATGCGCTAATTGTATAATAATTAATAAAAGTAAATTAGATCAAATACAACTTAGAGAAAACCACTCTCCTGAATTATGGCTGTTGAAACATAGCCAGAGAAGCACTTTCAGGAGCCTGCTTGGCTGTGCAGTGCTGATTTAATTATGATGTTTAAACATGGTCTACTACAGAGATACCTGCTGTAGCTTGCAAGCTTCACCAGAGCTCAGATGAGCTGATGTGTCACCAGTCAGCAAGACAGAAGTGCAGTACATCATTATGTGAATGAGCATGGCTTTCCCTTGAGAGGTTTGTCTAAACTGTTCCTTCAGTTTGGACCCAAGAAAATTCAAACTAGTGATTTAAGTCTGAATTCTAGGTTTTAGAGAAATTTTGTCAAAATACATCCTTGCGCAGTTTTTCTGCATTAAAGTATGATTTTGCAGGTTCTCAGTGATTTGGACACAGAATCCATCTAACTAACTCATCAAGTGCTAGAGTCTTTCATCCCTAAGTTCCTTCCAACATAAAAATGTGGAGATATAGCAAATAGTTACAGAATCTACTAATAAAAGTTCAGTGTTATAATCTCATCATTTTAACAAAAGTAAATAAAGCCTGTGGACTGAAAAAAATCCACTAACTTTAATATACATTATATATTTTTCTGATCTCAGGAAACTGAATCCCAAAAGCAACCCAAAATTTCTTTCCTCCTATTGATAAGGTGTTTTGGTTTTGTTTTGGGGGCGCTTTTCGCTGTTTTTTGAGGTTTTTTTTTTAAACTAATGAAAACAGACAATCCTGTATTTAGTTTCACAGTGCTTCCCTGGGGCAAAGATAAACTTCACTCTTATCTGTTCTTTTGTTGTTCCTAGAGTGATTGCTCTGTTCATTATATTGTTTGATGTTGCCATCTCAGCTTTCCAATGCCTGATTTGTTCACTTCATTCTCAAAGTTATTAGGCTCTTCATTCCAAAAATAAGCTGATTTCCTCATTTAAAAACCAATGTAATCTTTGTGTATCATAGATTTACAGTTCACCACAATAATAGATCATGGAAACAGTGACATAAAATATTAAATTATGAAAATGTATGTCACTTGCATAAAAAGGAAACAAGTGATAGTCCCATATAAGTGAATATAGATCATTACTGCACAAAGATTATAATCAATAGGTACCCATAAGGCACTCACAAGTTCACAGAATGCTAAGAAACAAAATCTGAGTTTGTGGATTATGAGATAGAGTGTACTGGCTGTGCTTCACTCTCCCAGTGTGCACCCACCCAGCTTCACACTGAATTTACTTCTGAGGTGGGAATGATGATGACTGTATCTCACCCACTACACCTGTGCATATGGATTGTGGAGTACAATAGGAATCAGAATGCTGTTTCTACGATTTTGAGTGATCAGTCCCTTCCAAAAACAAATACAGTTAAGACACCACTGTTTTGAGGGTTTGTTTTAAAGTATTTTACATATACCAAACCAGCATTTCTCAGGAGGACTTATATGTGACAATCAAGTAAAAATATGGTGATTCAGCTCTATTTTGACTTGAAATTTCAAAACTGTAAATTTTCTTCTTGAAAACACTCCTCCAGACATCCTCTGCAATGGTAAAAATAAACAGAAGTCCTTAAACGCTTTCATAAGATATTCTCTAAGTATAAAAGAGAATTGCTGATAAAAAAATAAAGCTAACAATCCCAAAATAAAATCTCCAATCTGCTGTTATGTGTTAACATACTGGTTTTCTTATATATCTTTAAATACCCACCAGAAATATTGAGGAATATTTGGATTGTCTTTTACAATGCAATATTTATATAATGGCAAAGCTTTGATTTCATATGAAAGAATATCCCACACAATAGCCTGACAGAATGCCACCTAGCTTTGTCTTTTTAAATGCTCACCACAAATCCTACAAGATTATGAGCTCCCAAAGACTAAGGCTTTAGTAAAGCTTGGAGGCCAAGATCCATGTTGCCTTCCCAGGGTAAAGGAGCTTGAGCACTGCCTGTGGAACTTGTTGAAACAGCTCATCCTCTTTGGTCTATGTGCACACAGCATGCCAGTCTACTGCTTGGCTGTGCAGACAAGATCAATGCAGAAAGAAGGCCAGCAAATAGTTATGCAACATTTGGAATCCCAAAAAGTCATTATTAAGGGGTTCTCCACTACCATTTCAACTTTCTCGTAAAGATACCACCATGACTCCTCCTGCTGAGAGCTGCTGACTCCCAACTAATGCCCCACTCATGAGCCTGGGCTGAGCATGCAGGACTGGTTTTAGGCTGTGGGTGTGCAGGAATCTAAGGCACACTCAGCCCTTTTCCTGTGTACTTATTAGCTGATGCTGCTCTGACACAGTGTGAGCCCATTCAGCTCAGTGAGCTGGCATCAAACTATGATGTTGTTCATTATGGGGAGTTAATTCTATGCATTATCAGTGAGCTAAACTTAGTTTCTGCTTAGTTCCTTAGTTCTGTACTGCTCCTACTAGAAATGGGTAGGTTCTGTTCACCTTTGTTACCTCATCCGTTTTGTAGTACAAAAGTGGAAAGAAAGGCATCTTCCAGCCCAAGCCATAGGAGGATGTCAAGGTGGGCAGGAGTAGGAAAATAAAAACAGCAACTGCAAATTGAATTGCAGGTCAATTCAAGAGCATGAAACTTGAAAGTCTCTCTTTAGAACAATGTCATAGATGCTTGTTAAAGGAAAACTTGCAAGCAACAACCATCCTGCTTATCTGCATCTCATTAAACATTTTAAATGGCAGGGACAGGTCAATCATCTATAGCTGAAATTTATTCAAATTAGAAATACCTATTCTGTAATTTCAGCAACCAGAAGCATGCACTTTACAGAAATAAAAGCCATTTTGTCCTGCTTTGCAACTCACACTGCATACTTGCATTTCCTTTAAGGGTGCTATTCCCAGCCACGAACTCTGCTCTCCAGAAAGGATCAGAGACAGCATGAAAAGTATGAAGTCTGAAACTATTATGACAAGGTATCAAGTATCATGTTAATATGCAGTGTCTATCCCAGATTAATTTTAATGCACGAGCCCTTGGGTCACATCAACATCACAGAGTTTTCTGGGTCACCAAATTAAAAGGCATGGCATCATCTCCTTTTGACACAGAAGCAGTTCATTAAAAATATTTGCAGAGATATAGGAAAGTAATCTTGGTCAGGCACATGCTTTGAAAATTCTTCTTCAAGTTATGCTGGCTTGAGTAGAGACTCAGAGACAAGGTCTTCTGGGAATAAAAGTCATATTTGAAAATTAAACTAGATTAAAGTTCTCAGCTGGACTTTGTTCTCAGAGGTGAAGTACATTCTGAGAATGTATAAATTCCTGGTACATCCTGTACAGACCATAAAATGCTCATTTTTTGATGAGTTTCTGAACCTACTGTACCTCTGACTTATCATGAGAACAACGGCGGTGGTCATTCAAGAATGAATACATTTTCTCTCCAAACAGTGCTCTACTCAAAGTGTCAATTTTGATGAATAGTCTTATCAAGTAATGACACAGTCAAAAAATTGAAATAACTCTAACATCACATGGTGTTTGTCATTAAGAAAACCAGTTGTACTTTCTTGAGCATCACATTCATTTGCTTCTATTTGTGAGCAGAGCTACATAAAAGTATTGGAGTTTCTTGCATTATCTAAGCAAATTACTCGCCAACGATAAGCAAAAAGGTTATATGTTGCAGAAAACATTCATTCACTCCTTTTCATAGAAATTGTTTCAAATATTTTTGAATGATAATATTTTGAAGATAATTAGAGCTCAAGGCACTGCTACTGTCAGTCTTCACAATACTCACCAACAACATTAGCAGAAAAAAAAATGAGATTCTAGTGTCAAGTTACCTGAATACAAAAAATATTGTAGCTGATTTAAAAGAAAAAAACAACAAAACCTAGGCAAATAGTGATTTCAAGTACAAGACTATGGAGAGGATGATCACAGACATCCATCAGATACCTTCCAGAATCTTTACTGTATCTGAATGGAGACTATACTTGCGCATTAAGCTGTTGCACTCTTGCCTCTCACATGTCAGCAATGGCAAACTCAAAGACTCATTACAGAGCTCTGAAGCTGGCCAGAGTCTGTAGAGAAGCTCGCCTTGTATGTGTCTGACACATCAAAAAGATGGCAGAAAATGTTACTGAAATATTTATGTAACTATAATGATGTTTGAGAACATTAGTCAGCTCATACCAATCTCGTGGTTTTGTCATTCTGTTTTACTTTTCTACACCCTTTGCTTGTTCCTTTTCTGTCAGTGTCCTTATTTATACTAGTCTATAGGTGTATTCTTATAATTTTAACTTTGGACACCTTTAAATGTGGCAGGGGAAAGAAAAGTGTAGGTACATCAGAAATTATAACTGCCTACTTAAATTTTTTTTAAAATGTCTTTTATTATCCATTTTTTGAAAGACAGGTTGATATGGCATCTGAAGCCACAGATATTCCACACAAAGTCATTGCCAGTATAAGTTGTGCTGCCAGTACCTTCAAACTGAGGGTTACATGGCAAGAGAGACATTGTCCATTCTTCTTGCATCCATTTCTGTTGTGCTCTGTTCTTAAGAAGAATCCTGAACAGCATTTAAGTTTGCACATGCACTTCATTTGGTGAAAGCACTAAGTACATCTCAAAGTACCTGTTTGTCCTTTGACAAATATTACTTTCATTGTTCTTATGATCAAGCTCTAAACATTTGTGGTAGTTTTTTTTGCCTAGTTTCACTAGTTTCACTCTTCTTCCCATAGCTGGCACCTATGAGTAGACAGAATAGTCTAGCAGTCACCTAGATAGGACTCATTAATTTTGCTGACGATAAACTACAGTCATCCACACCACATTTGTAATACATCATCTAATTAGTGATATGTAGAAGATCCCAAGGGATAAAGCATTTTCCTACATTCTTCACAGCTCTTCTCTGGCTACTGTTTGTCCTTCTCTCTCCCAAAAAAGAAATCTGTTCTACCAGATGCTGAAACAGCCCACACACCTTCAGAGAACACTAATACTCAATATCTCTGAGCTTGTATGACACAACAGCTTACTAGCACAATGATAGCAGGATAATATTGCAGCACGTTGCAGTCTCCGTGCAATGCTACTGCATTCAATCACATTTTTAAATTTATAAAAATAAAAACCAAATAATAAAAGTACCTTATCAACTATTTATTTACAAATTATGGCGTCAGACCTGAAACAGAATTTTAAAAATTCTTGGATGCTTGGACAGTTGGATACAATTCTCAGCTATGACCTTCTTCTCATTAATCCCTTTCACTGACTGAGGACCATCTCCAAATGGATTTGTAAGTATATACCCATTTTCCCCTGGGAATTCTTTTCTGTAGTCACACTTCTCTGAAGACTAACCATGAAAATTAATGACAATATCACATTCCTCTCCCAAGGCAACCAGCTGACCCCTAGCTCACTCTAGAAACACAAATATCCCATGGGAATGGTTAGGCAGAGATACCTCCTAGCTGAACCACGAACAGAACATGCAGATTTCAAACAGAACAGAACAGATTTCACTGGTGGGTAACTCAACTAATAAACATTTCTCTGAGTGGCTTGCAAGGCAGTGTTCAGGCCTCAGCCTGACACACTGAGAATGATCCAATGCCAGCATATGAGCAAGAGAAAGAACCATCCAAGTTGCTCAATACTAGCTGTGGAGAGAGAATCTTAGCTAGAGTAACACTCAAAGTTTCAGGTAATAATGATCCTAGGATTAGTGCTGCATTGATGTAAGATATAGAAAAAAATCAGAAAAATTAATCAACCTTCTGCAAAATCGTAGATGAAAATATGCAAGAATGAACTTAGAAATGGTTAGAAAAGAGTTGTGCTAGTTAGTTATGGTGCAGCTTGTCTCTGCATCCATATAAATTCCTGCCTTGAACCTCTTCCAAACACAGGTGCAGGGATAGTAACTGAAGTTTTGAAAACTACATTCATAGTTTTTGCCTGAAGTATTGGAGGTCAGTACCTCTAAACCTGGTCTTCCTAATTCAACCAATATTCCCAGCCAGGTTAGAGCAATGAAGATAAAATTATTTTTCGGCTAGAATGATTTGTCTTTGCTACTAATAGGATAAACATGTATATTGTCACAGTCAGTAAGACTGAGATACAAGAATGCTTATGCTCTTTTGGCTAAGAGTCAGCTTAAGGCTTGGAGATAGATAACATAAGTCTGCCAGGAAGGAAGAAGCCTTATGACCTGGCTGAGGACTTTTTAGGTAAATGGTTGTTGGGAAAGGAGAAGAGGAAGAAGCAGCAGGCATTTGGTGGAATATAAAGGGTAACTGAAGTAACCTCTGTGAAGATCTCTGTCCCTCCTTTAGCAGACACCTCATTCACCCATTAACTGAAGGTAATGGTAACACTAGCTGACAATCTGACTTTTCAGGGTTCCTGATTAGATAAAGTGGTCTGTCTGCTTTGCTGCACCATAAGCACTGTGCCTAATTTCCCTCTATTTAGAGGCAGGTCTGTCCTTTATTATCTGATAAAGGAAATAATTCTGATTTCCAGGATTGCACTGTTGTCATACAGCAGAGTCTATGAATCCATCAGCCAGAAATGATGCTCTACTCAAACGTAATTTGTGCAAATATGTGGGAACAGGATGAAGTTGTGTCATTAAATAGTCCTATCAGCATCACATGACACCATCCAGCCATGCACTCTGCAATGAAATAATAACCTCAGAATTACTTTGTGCATTGGAAATGCTACCTCTTAAGTCATAGGCAGTTCACTACTGCCAAGAGTCCAAAACTGTGTACACAGGTTTTTCACTTCATTTACTTGCTTCCAGCAAAACACTCCTGCAAAGGCACGAAGTAGGCTGTATTCAGTTACAACATGAATAATTTCAAATATTTAGCACGTTTCCAGATTGATTTAAGTAGTTATTTTCAGGTTCCCTAGTTTGTAAGCTCTGAGACTGAGATCTCTCACTTTTTCCACAAATGTATGATTGCAGCCTAAAGAGAAAACCTTCTCTCCAAAGACTTTTAATAGATTGTCAGAAACTCAATAGTGAATTGTGCTTTATATGTACATTTAACAGTCTGCCAGACTGGGTCTTGATAAAGAAATGTGGAGGAGGAGGAGGGGATGTAAGAAAGAAAAGAAAAAGAAAGAAGAAAGAGTGCCAAGGTACTGCATTCTTAGTTCAAAGGTGAATAGAGGTTCAAAACTAATCAAACTGTCAGACAGAAAGTCCTTTCTTTTAAAGGCAACAAAAAGCATTATCTTTCCTTTTACATAATTGGTTTGTTGTTAGCTTTTCTGTCACCATGGAGACTACCATTGCTGCTGCTGCTGCTGATTTTTCTAACTGGTCAGTACATGTTTGTATCATCACCTAATACCCAGCTGACACTCCGATAGAGAAATTTATATTTATTATGAATTATTGTCAATCTAGAAAAATAAATTAATTTGATTTTCTTGTGTTGATGTTTTCTATTGTTGCTTACTTTATATTGTATACAAATTCCAATGAATTCACTTTCCTTAATCTCTCTCAAACACAAACTCCAAGGCTGATACAAGTATAATGAAGGGACTGCTGCTTTCACTGCAGGTGATCCCACCTGTTTTTATTTTTATCTTCCATTTATCAAATCCTATAGAAAAAAATACAATTATTTAATGTGGTCAGCTGAGAATATGATGTCTGAATCCCTTCCTCAAAGTAGTACAGACAAGACACTAAATCCCACTGAACCTGCATTCAGGTTCTTCCTGGTAAGAGCAGAGAGTAATGTAATATCTGATGTTCTCTAACAAACACTGTCCAATGTACTTACAGCTATATTTAAAAATCAGAAATAGATATTTATTTTCAGGTAGCAACATTTAGACAGTTATTTATAAAATACTAACACAGTCTCAGTGTTAGTTTGTTGAAAAGTATCTTTTCAACACCAGCAACATGACAGTTTCTGATTTTTCTTTTGGAACAGCCTCAACATAGAAAATAGTGGCTTTCTTAAAAATTTATGGCCATTCAAAAATGTAAAATAGCTTCTGGAGCATCACTTTTCATAAAGTAATAGTACTGTGTTTTTCATAGTACTGGTTTCTTCACAAGAGGAAAAAAGTACAGACCTTCTCTGAAAAATTATAATGAGAGCCTAAATTATTTGGAAGTAGAGAAAGAAAAGTTTTTAAATTTCCTTTCTCAGACTCCCCCAAATGAAATTAAAAGAGCAGATACTACATGGTCTCCTTTGGTTACCTTTTCAGATACCCAATCCTGGTATCTTTGCTGAAACTAACTTTCCCTATAGTAGCAAATAATGTTTTTCAGCTTTCCTAGAAACACAGGATTGGCCACTGTAACATGGATGACTCTTGACATGACTCATGTTGCTCACATTTTTATCATCTCTTGTCTGGACCACAGCAGTGAGACACAGATGGACATACCACCCCCAATGTTTAGCAATTGCCAACTGGTAAAGATCACTACAACACATCTCCTCTGCAGAATATGTTACTATGAGCTAATCAAGCTCTTTTCTTGTTGTCTGCTACTGATTTCTGTGAAATTGCAAATCAGGTGCAAGGTCTTGTCTAATCTCTTCAAGTTTAAGAAGTTGTAACACTGCAAGATGACAATTGTGCTTAATGACAGAATCTGTGGTGCTACAAGAGAAGGCTGGGGAGACAAAATTGACTAGACTGAGAATGTGGTTTGGAATTTGGGCAAGAACTTTCTGAATAGCTACAAAAATTCACAGGTCTTGCTAATTTCTCTTCCTAGAACAGAGGTTACTGCTTTGATATCAACTTGTCTGACATTTAGACAATGTTCCTTTTAAGGAACCTAGTTAAAAAACAGAACTAGCAAGCTTCAATCACCATAGACAGTGAAATGACTGAAATATACTGCTGTCCCCTTGCTTCATTAGCTGAGGATAAATGATCCACTGAGGAAATATACAACAAACATTAGCCATGTTGGCTACTGAAGAGAGCTCAGATGTTTGTTATGGGCAAAACTCACACAGAGTGCTGACCACTCAGCCCAAAGAAAAATGCCTAATTTCTCTGCTGAGAAACCACAGAACAAAAACTTCGATTAACACAGTGGAATAATGGAAACAATGTTCTTGCTTAACCAGGACTTTGAATAGGGAGATGCATTTTACTACCCATAGAATGTAACTTTTTCATGAACAACAGCACAGAATATCAGCCACTACACTGCACAAATCTAACCCTGTGGCTTCTTATACTGGTAAAATTTTGTAGTGTGGACCAAAAAAAAAGTGCTGATCAATGCTACAAAAAACATCATCCCTCTCCCCAGGCTATTTCTGCTTTCAGTCTTAGCATACACATTCTGGGTCTACAACTCCAAATCTCCCTCCTCCTGGGCAAGTACCACTGATTTATTTCAGATCCAATGATAAAATACTTGCTGCACAGTTATGCAGCTTAAACAGAAGGGCACACCTCAGTCTTCCCGGTGTATCCCTTCAAAAAAAAAAACGTTATCAGAAGGGCTATCATCAGTCTAAACAACACCCTAGAACCTGCACAGGTTACTCATCTGAAAAGTGGCTGAAAACTCATCAGCTTGATTGAATCTATATCTCACCACTGAGCAGCCTAGAATGACTTGTACAGATAGATTCCCCCTTACAGATAACCCACAACAGTCCCTCTCAAAATAATGCAGTTCCTTAATGTCCACAGATCTTCACCACACTTTCTAGAGATCCTTCATTGGCCCCTGCTGTCAGAAAAATACTGGAGGACCTAACTTGACCCAAAACTTTACCCAGAACAGAAAAAGTCGTTACATTTACAAGCAGCACAGTGAACTCTCCTTTCTCCCCCTTCAAACAGACTCTTTCCCAACAGTATTCTAATCTGCAGTCAAGCACTGTGCCATGGTGAAACTGTAATGTAAGCCTTTTACATGCAAAAGTAATACAATATTGAGAATAGGCTGAACCTCCCAGCTGAAGTCAACAGATAATTAAAAGAGCATTCCTGAATAGACATATTTGCTGTTTTGCTCTAGATATTGTCTCTTATACATGTAAAGAGTAAAGCTAGTTTTGAAGTCATTAACTTGTCTTGGGGTGACTGTATGATGCCTACATCCCCAAATAGTCTGTTCTGTTCATGTTGAATATTAAATTCTGCAACTTTAAGACTGGTTCCAGGAGTGAAGGGGGGAAGAAGAAGTGCAGAGTTTGTTATCAGAGACTGCACGGGCTCCCCCGCATTCCTGCTCACAGACTGTGTTGTCTGCGGTGGACAGCGAGAGAGAGCTCTCCTTTGCTCTTGGTTAGTTTTCTGGCTAGCTGAGGCAGAGAGGCCTCCTGGATTGTTTTTTTTTTCCTTTTTTCTTTTCTCCTGGAACTGTTTGAACCTGCTCTGGACTGAAAACCCAGAAGAGCACCGGGAGCTCACACCTGTGTCCCACCAGGCCTGGCCTGGGCTGTGATATTTCCCAGCACCAGAGGGACTGAGAGCAGACTGAGTGAGCCGGGCAGCCACGGAAAGAGCTCTGGTGAATCTGTGATCTCTTCGGAACGGCAAAAGGTTTTGCTGTTTGGTATTGTTCATTTTTGTGCTGGGAGGTGTGTTGCCTGTTGAATAAACAGTTTTTCTTTTTTTCCACTTCTCTCCGAGGAAATTTTTTTTCCCCGAGCCGACTGGGGGAGAAATTGCTTGGATCTTTTCCTTTTTTACCTAGAGGGACCTCATTCAGAGGTTTCCTCCCAAATTTGCCCTAAACTAGGACAAATACTTTTTGGTGCCCAACGCATAGCTCGAGAAAGTGGAAAAAAAACCTGTTCTGATTGAATTTTGGTTATACTTACTCTCTACTAGGGTAAAGCAGTCAGTAACCATGCTGTTTGAATTCATAATGTCTGTCATGTCTGTCGGGGTGAAGGCTTTTATGGGTCTCCAGTCTCTAGGCTTTTTTGAGGTTTTAATACCTTTCTGGTCTCTAGGCTTCTTTTCTTATCCGGAGATGGCTCCAGTAGTGTCCCTAACATGCAGTTTTTTCAGTAGAGGAGCAGGAATTAGAACAGCTATTGTGCTGGGCTCAGTGATAATGATTTATAGAAAGTTTATAACGCTACTGGAGTTTGTTCAAGGTATTTATGGTTTATGGTTTCTTCGTCCTACCCTGCATCCCAGTTCCAATAGCATGTTTTGGGGGTTCATTAGTAGTTGTACCCAGTTTGTTAGAGGAGGAGCAGGGGATGAGGCTTTTCAGCCTTTCCTTTCCTTCTTCTCCCTTGAATCTGTTGAGTCATTTTTTGAGAACGTTCAGTTTCCCCTGAATGTCATGGATACCTTCCTGGTATTTAATCTGGTAAGCTTCCTCTACACAGTCTGCAGCCTCTCTAGAATGAGGGCTGAGATGTCCAGAGGAGCTGATGGGACCCCTGACCCAGGAGTAGGCCCAGGCATGGAAAATTCTGAGTGGTGTGGGGAATGGGAGAGAATGGGTAGAACCCTGAAGAAATTTTCTGATCCCCCAGCCTGGGAATTTTCATGTGAACAAATTCAGAACCCAGACGAGGTGGGGAAATATCTGGAAGAGAAGTGTCATGATGATTCTAAGGAGAAAAAGATCATTGCAATAAGCTGGGCCCTGGCATATGCTTATCGCACACTGCTAAATACTGTAGGGCAGCAGAGAGAGGCAGGGGGGCAGGGAGATAAATCAGCCAATATCCCAGTCACTCAGGCTGTAGCTAAACCAGACAGTAAACCTAAGCCACTGGCAGCTCCTGCAGGAAGGAAGCACACCAGCAAAACTGATCGGCCAGTGAACGATGATGATCCAGGGGAAGGACCCCCAAGGCAGGCTTCCAATACAAAATCAGAAGTCAGAGCAACTGGCACAGGATCAGAAGCCAATATTAAGTCCCTATCTCTGAAAGACCTTCGTGGCCTGAGAAAGGATTACACCCGACAACCTGATGAGTCTATAATTAGTTGGTTGGTCCGTCTCTGGGATGCTGCAGGCGAGGCTACAATTCTGGATGGCACTGAAGCCAGGCATTTGGGATCCCTGTCACATGATCCCGTTATTGACCAAGGAATTATGAGGGGGGCTAACCCTCAGAGTCTCTGGGCACGGGTCCTGGACAGTGTAGCACAAAGATATCTGTGTGCAGACGATCTCTATATGCAGCAAACCCAATGGAAGACCATAGAACAAGGGATTCAACGCTTGAGAGAAATGGCAGTGGCAGAGATTGTCTTTTCAGATGACCTAACAACTAAGAATCCAGTCTTGGTACCATGTACATCCGTGATGTGGCGAAAACTTGTACAACTTGGGCCACAAGAATACGCTTCTGCTTTAGCATTAATGAAGGGGGATGACAGGGAGGAGATCGTGCTTGATATGGTGAAGAAGCTCCAAGCATATGCAGATGCCGTGCATGGCCCAACACATGCCAGAATCACAGCTGTGGAAACTCGTCTACAGAAATTAGAAGATAGGATAGAGGAGAATCATAAGAAACTCAGGGAAGAAATTAAAGAGGGCTTTCTCCAAATTTTGGCTGTACAGATCAAAAGTTCTGGCCCCAAACATAAACGTTCCCCAGATGGGGACAGAAGACCCTTCTCACGAGCTGAACTGTGGTCTTTCCTGCATGATTCTGGAGAAAACATGAAGAAGTGGGATGGAAAACCTACTACTGCTCTGGTAAAACGGGTGCTTGAATTGCAGGACAGCAAGATGCAGGGGGAGTTCCACTAAAAGGGAAGCAGCTCCAGTTGCCCGTAGCCAAACTGCCAGGTACAATGATGATGATGACGATGACATGTCCGATCCCCTTGAAGGAACCTCCAAGACATATGCTCAGGAAAAGAAGAATAACCAGGCTTAGAGAGGCCCTGCCTCTAGCCAGGTAGAGGCTAGGGAAAACCGTGTTTTTTGGACTGTGTGGGTTCGTTGGCCTGGCACATCTGAACCACAAAAATATAAGGCTTTAGTCGACACTGGTTTGCAGTGCACACTAATCCCATCAAGACATGTGGGGACAGAATCTGTTTCTATTGCTGGTATGACAGGGGGATCACAGGATTTTACTTTGGTGGAAGCGGAGGTGAGCCTGACTAGAAATGAATGGAAGAAACACCCTATTGTGACTGGCCCAGGGGCCCCACACATTTTGGGCATAAACTTCCTCCAAAATGGGTATTTCAGAGATCCAAAGGGACTCAGGTGGGCTTTTGGAATAGCTGCTGTAGAGGCAGAGGGCATTAAGCGATTGAACATTTTGCCTGGGCCATCAGAAAACCCATCTGCAGTGAGACTCCTGAGGATGAAAGAGCAACAGGTCCCAGTTGCTACCTCCACAGTGCACCACTGGCAGTACTGGATGAATCGAGATGCCGTGATCCCCATCCACAAGATGATCCGTGAGCTGGAGATCCAAGGGGCGGTCAGTAAGGCCCACTCACCCTTCAACAGCCCCATCTGGCCTGTGCGTAAATCTGAAGGAGAATGGAGATTAACCGTGGACTATCGTGCATTGAATTAAATGACTCCACCACTGAGTGCTGCTGTGCCGGACATGCTGGAACTGCAGTACGAGCTGGAGTCCAAGGCAGCAAAGTGGTTCGCCACCATTGACATCGCCAATGCATTTTTCTCCATTCCTCTGGCAGCAGAATGCAGGTCTCAGTTTGCTTTCACCTGCAGGGGCATGCAGTACACCTGGAACCAACTGCCCCAGGGGTGGAAACACAGTCCCACCATCTGTCATGGACTGATCCAGGCTACACTGGAGAAGGGTGAGGCTCCAGAACATTTGCAGTACATCAATGATATCATTGTGTGGGGAAACACAGCAGCATAAGTATTTGAGAAAGGAGAGAAAATCACCCAGATTCTCCTGGAAGCTGGTTTTGCCATCATGAAAAGCAAAGTCAAAGGACCTGCCCAAGAGATCCAGTTCCTGGGAGTAAAGCAGCAAGATGGACAGCACCAGATTCCCACTGAGATCATCAATAAGATCACCGCAATGTCTCCTCTGACTAGTAAGAAGGAAACACAAGCTTTCCTAGGTGCCATAGGTTTTTGGAGAATGCACATTCCTGAGTACAGCCAGATTATGTGCCCTCTTTACTTAGTCACCTGTAAGAAGAATGATTTCCACTGGGGCCCTGAGCAGCAGCAAGCTTTTACCCAGATCAAGCAGGAGATCGCTCATGTGGTAGCCCTTGGTCCAGTCAGAACAGGACCAGAGGTGAAGAACGTGCTCTACTCTGCAGCCAGGAACCATGGTCTGTCCTGGAGCCTGTGGCAGAAGGTGCCCGGGGAGACTCAAGGGCGACCTCTGGGATTCTGGAGCCGAAGTTTCAGAGGGTCTGAGGCCAACTACACTCCAACAGAGAAGGAGATCTTGGCCACCTATGAAGGAGTTCAAGCTGCCTCAGAGGTGATTGGCACGGAAACACAACTCCTCCTGGCACCCCGACTACCAGTGCTGGGCTGGATGTTCAAAGCAAAGGTTCCTTCTTCTCACCATGCCACTGATAGCACATGGAGCAAGTGGACTGCCCTCATCACACAGCACGCCTGTATTGGTAAACTGAATCGCCCTGGGAGTTTGGAGATAATTACCAACTGGCCCGAAGGTGAAAACTTTGGTCTCACCGATGAAGAGGAACAGGAACAGGTGACCCGGGCCGAAGAAGCCCCACCATATAACCAACTGCCAGCAGATGAAACATGCTATGCTCTTTTCACCGATGGTTCCTGTCACATCATGGGGATGAACAGAAGTGGAAAGCAGTCGTATGGAGCCCCACACGACAGGCTGCACAAGCTACCAAAGGAGAAGATGGACTCAAAGGTGTTCAGCTGGCCCTGGACATTGCTGAAAGAGAGAAGTGGCCAAAACTCTACCTTTACACTGATTCATAGATGGTAGCCAATGCTCTGTGGGGTTGGCTGGAAAGGTAGAAAAAAGCTGACTGGCAACGTAGGGGAAAACCAATCTGGGCTGCTGATGAGTGGAAAGACATTGCCACCTGGGTAGAGAGGCTACCTCTGAAAGTCCGTCACGTAGATGCCCATGTCCCCAAAAGTAGAGCTAATGAGGAGCATCAAAACAACAAGCAGGTAGATCAGGCAGCACAGATAGAGGTGCCGCAGATAGATTTAGACTGGCAGCACAAAGGAGAGTTGTTTCTGGCTCGATGGACCCACGATGCCTCAGGTCATCAGGGCAGAGACACCACCTATAAGTGGGCATGAGATCGAGGGGTGGATCTAACCATGGACAGTATTTCTCAAGTTATCCATGACTGTGAGACGTGTGCTGCCATCAAACAGGCCAAGCAGGTCAAGCCCCTCTGGTATGGGGGACGATGGTCCAAATATAAGTATTTGGAGGCCTGGCAGATTGACTACATCACACTGCCCCAGACATGTCAAGGCAAGCGCTATGTACTCACCATGGTAGAAGCCACCACTGGATGGCTGGAGACCTACCCTGTGCCTCATGCCACTGCTCAGAACACCATCTTGGGCCTTGAAAAACAAGTTTTGTGGAGGCATGGTACCCCCGAGAAAACTGAGTCAGACAACAGGACTCATTTCAAGAATAACCTTATAAACACCTGGACTAGGGAACATGGCATTGAGTGGGTGTACCATATCCCCTACCATACACCAGCTGCAGGTAAAGTGGAGAGGTACAATGGACTGTTAAAAACCACTTTGAAAGCATTGGGTGGGGGATCTTTTAAGAACTGGGAGCAGCATTTAGAAAACGCCAACCAGCTAGTTAACACCCCAGGTTCCAGAAACCGAGCAGGCCCTGCCCAGTCTGAGTCCTTGTACACAGTAGACAAAGTCCCAGTGGTGCATGCCAGAGGTTTGTTAGGGAAGAGAGTCTGGATCAATTCTGCCTCAAGTACAGACAAACCCAGTCATGGGATTGTCTTTGCTCAAGGACCAGGTGGCACGTGGTGGATAATTCAGAAGGATGGGACAACACGATGTGTACCTCAGGGAGATCTAATTGATGGGTGAGAACCATATATAAATATTACTATCGAATATCACTGTCATTGTCTGTCTATAGCTGTATCTTGTATACATATATATATATATATATGATGCATGTGTTTATAGAATAAGAGTATGTATCAGATATGGTATTAAGCTGACAAGATGGGGATAAGGGGTGGAATGTCTTGGGGTGACTGTATGACGCCTATATCCCCAAATAGTCTGTTCTGTTAGTGTTGAATATTAAATTCTGCAACTTTAAGACTGGTTCCAGGAGTGAAGCGGGGGGGAAGAAGAAGTGCAGAGTTTGTTATCAGAGACTGCACGGGCTCCCCCACATTCCTGCTCACAGACTGTGTTGTCTGCGGTGGACAGCGAGAGAGAGCTCTCCTTTGCTCTTGGTTAGTTTTCTGGCTAGCTGAGGCAGAGAAGCCCCCTGGATTGTTCTTTTTTTCCTTTTTTCTTTTCTCCTGGAACTGTTCTAACCTGCTCTGGACTGAAAACCCAGAAGAGCACCAGGAGCTCACACCTGTGTCCCACCAGGCCTGGGCTGTGACATTTCCCAGCACCAGAGGGAATGAGAACAGACTGAGTGAGCCGGGCAGCCATGGAAAGAGCTCTGGTGAATCTGTGAATGGCGAGAGGTTTTGCTGTTTGATATTGTTCATTTTTGTGCTGGGAGGTGTGTTGCCTGTTGAATAAACAGTTTTTCTTTTTTTCCACTTCTCTCCGAGGAAATCTTTTTTCCCCGAGCCGACTGGGGGAGAAACTGCTTAGATCTTTTCCTTTTTTTCCTAGAGGGACCTCTTCAGAGGTGTCCTCCCAAATTTGCCCTAAACTAGGACATTGGTTAACCCGTATTTCCACTAAGCTTAAGCACTCTTATAAACAGACTAGCACCTTAAAATTGTGTGAATCTATCAGATGGATATTGCCTGCAACTTTTCAGTGTCTTTGTTTATTCTTGGGCTCACCATTCTCACCTTCAATGCCCTCCATCAGGTCCTCTAGCTGAGGAAGATCGAGGCAAATCTGTTTACTATGCTAATATTTTAGCCAAAGACATACTTTAGATTAAAAACTAAATATGTTGGATTTTGATGATCACTTAGAAACAGAAATCTACTGAGCTGGATGTGGTATCTCGGCCTATTAAAAATCCAGCTCCAAGAATATTTCTGGCATTTTTTTAACTGTAAGTGCTTTCAGGAGAGTAATTGTCCATTATTGAAGTAGATTATACAGACAAAAGATGCACTCAGAAGAGAAGAAATTCTATATGTACAACCACAGACAAGCTGTATACACTTTAGTTCTGTAATTAGAGACAGCCGAGTCCTGATGATACTTTCAGGCCTTTCAAGTAAGATTCAGTTAGTTCATGAATCATGGTAAAGTTACCAACAAATATTCGTGTTTTAGTAGCATTGAGTTTTTATTTTTCTGCAGCTGGAGTCTTCAATTCCACAAGACACAAGATCATCAGCCCAATGAAGGAAATACAAATTTCTGATCATATTCATCAATTCATCATTCTTTCAGCCCTGCTTAATTAGTCTTAAATCCATGCTTCTAAGTGAAACAGTCCAAATCTCAAACTGAAATATTTCCAGTTATAACAAGACTCTAGACTAAGGAAAAACTTTATGTTGGTTTCTGTCTAGAGACAAATACACTGTGCAGGTATCAGTCTCCCAGACCTAAGACATGTAATTGAGACCTCATCACACTTTTCAGTCTTTCAGCTCAGCTTCTTTTTATGCAAGTATTAAACAAAAATAATTGCAGAGGTTTTAACCTATGAGAGAGCCTTTTTTCTACTCTTAGTGCCATAACTATTTGAACTTCCTCCACAACATTTAAACTATATTAAAGATGAATATCACATTGTCCTCAACATCCCAAATCAAGTAAATAACCCATAAGAGATAGTTTATAATCATATTTAAAAGTCTTCTTCCCTGCACTAATCGCATTCTAAAACATTAAACCTGATTTTTTTTTAATCTGATTTACTTCTTATGGCGTACTATAGGTTTCTTTTTTACACTTTGCTGGCTGAATTAAGATTTGTGAAATGCTAGTATATACTTCTTAAGGTATTTTTGTGGCTTAACTGACAGTTATTATTTTTACTCCTCCTTTGCATCACTCCTGGCTCTTTTCCTAATTCAGAAAGATTGAAATATCAACATTCTAACGAGAAATTATTGCCATAATCAGCATGCACATTTGAGACTATTCAGTTATATGTGCATAACTAAGCAATACATATTAAGCTAGAGGAGACCTCTGGAACTACCTTCATTTATCTACAGGTATTTGTGAATGCAGCAAGACCAGTCATTGAATTCAGGCAGACATATGCAACTCAAAGCTCAGGAATAAAAAAGTCCTGTCCAACAGGTCTTTACAGACCATGCTGCTGGCAAAGTTAAATACTTCTCTCAAAGCTGATGGCTGAAAAGACAATAAAGGCTTCACTTTTAAAAAGCAACAGAGAAATGTCAAAACAAAGACAGGAATAAGAGTATCAGAGGGTTTTCCTAACAGCTGTATGAAAAGTTTAAAGACCAGCTGGTTCCTTTCTGAAACTCAAATCTAACTGCCTGAGTGCAGAGCTTATCCTGACTCTGTTTCAACTCATTTAATTTCCAGCCACCATTACTGCTGTCTGGAGTCCTGGGACAGCTCCCAGAGAAAGAAGGAAAGTTTTACACCAGCACTGGTGACTCCTTCATCCTTTACAAAGCTGGCACAGAAAATTGAGGTGTGACTTCTCCCAGGAGCACACCTGCAGCTAAACAAAACTCAGCCCTAATGTCACCTTGGCAGTGGAAGCCTGATGCCATTCACATAATATAATAACATCAGTTATTATAGATGTCTCATTCCTCTCATGAAGCACTGCCATGACATATACATGGAGAAAGGAGATTTTATAAAACCTGGATTTGTGGTACAGTTGCACATCAGCTCCATTATCCTGAGGACTGGATCCCAGTCATACAGTATCACCATAACTGGGATTTTGGAAAGTGAGGCCAATGTTTCCTGCATGGTGGAACAGAACATTCTTATTAAAGGTCTGATCTTAAACCAACAGAAAGACTTCCATTGACTTCAGTGCATTTTCCATCACACTTTTCATAATCCCACCAACTGTGCAATACAGTTTTGAGAAATACATGAAGTAAATATATATTACATGTAATATCCTTGAAAATTCAAAATCTCTTTCTTGTTCATCTTGCTCAGATGTCTTCTAGAACAGTCTCCCCAGCTCTCAAGCTGAGAACTTTGAGGATGTGCCTGCAGTCCAGAGCTGGCCTTCCCAAAACTGTAGGATTTGACATTTCCACTTTCTTGGACACAGAGTGAATTAAAACTCTTATCCAGGCAATGGTGACAGTTCCATGACAGCTACACATAAGAGTCAGACTGAGAAAATCTAAACACAAAATCTGAACATAAGAAAAAAAAAAAAAACAAAAAAACAACAACACATGGATGCATAATTTCAATAGGCTAATTCTACATTTCAATTCACATTCCTGATACCTTATACATGCAATGTGTCACTCAGATGAAGGGAACTCAGGGAGAGACTAATCACTCATTCAGACAAAAAACACAGACAGGGCTGGAAGGTGCACAAGAAAGAAGCCTGTCATGTCTTTCATTCACAGGTCTTCAGTACTTCATCTTCTCTGTTAGATTTTCTAGCAGAGAAAATCTTTGTATCATTCTTTTGCTTTTCTCTTTGCATAATGTGTAGCATTAGATCAAAGGAAAATTGAAAAAAAAACCCAGGCCAAATATAATATTCAGGCCAATCATATCTCTACAAGCTAGCAAAACTGAATAGGAATTGACCTGTCCTTATTAATTTTGATTTCATATAAACACTGTAAAATTCATTTGAAATATTACTTTATTAATTGTTGGCTTTGCATATTCCAGAGTGGATTCAGCATATTTTATATTCTAATTGTAGTTGAGATAAAGAGTGATTGGATTAGATACAATTTACGTGTAATTGAAATTAATGAATTTGCTAATGAAACATTTATAGGTGACCTTTCCCTGAATTAATAAAAAAAACCACTTCTGTTTTGTTTAAAATATCTTTGATATTTACAGTCTGAGGTTAGATTTAAATTATGCCTTTACATTAAAAAAGGCTAAATAGACATCTGTTATTCCAGTAGATTGGCAAAAAAAATCAGCCATATTGCAGTTTTCTCCTGCCAGACATACTTAGTATTTCTTGTCAGGTATACAAGTGCCATTCCCAAAAGTTAAAAGTCTTACATAAAATCATTAATGAACTTGTTTGTATGTGAATAATTTATTCTCATCTTGGTCCACCCACCAATTCTAGTGACATTTGGATGTGATCTAGTCTCAGGCATGTTGCCATTAATATTAAAGCAATGTGAAACTAGGACACAGGCCTGCGCTGCATTAATGATATTCTTATCAAACTGAAGTACGTTACCATTGTCAGAATTAGCAATGCAGAAATGCTAATGTGATTCTCCATGGGTTACAGCTGCATATTCCACTCTGCTAGAACTCGGGTGTTATGATGACTACTATGAAACCCTGGTTGCAAAATACTGACCTAGCAACTTTGTAAACTTTGAAATAACCAGCATACTTATCTCTACCTAGCCAGATGTGAAACTATATTAAACTGAAATCAGATAGGAAAATGCATTAAAACTCTCTCAATGTATTTTAAAGTGTTGAGATGACATAAAATGATAGCATTTATTGAAGTCAGAATCCTGGATGTTTTACTCATGCGATTAGCCCGATGCTGTTTGATGGACCACTTTTTTGAGAAAGGTGAAAGACATTTGGCCTTTAAGAGCTCCTCTTTCCCTTCTCCTGCTGCCAACAGTTTTACCTTACCTGGAGTGTATCAATGAGGACTAGCATCTGTGAGATTCACAAAATTAATCAATCTTCTGCTTACCTGTGCATGGGTAAAAATCTGTTCTGGAGTGCTGCACAGTTTTGAGCATGGTAGTTCAGGAAAGATGTGGACATACCAAAAGGTATTAAGAAGCAACAGCAAGAATGATCAAATCTAGAAAACTTGATCAAAAGAATGAGGAAAATCAGGACTCAGATCAGTCTGAGGAGAGGCAGAATTGAATAACATTGTTCAAATATACCAAGGGCAATCATAACAAGAAAGGTGATGTTTTAATCTCTCTAGTTGCTCTGAATATGGAAAGAGAAGTGATGTCTTAAAAAGCATCAGGGGCCAAGCAGAAACAAGTTAAGGGGAAAATACAAATTTCCAGTGACAAGCACAGTCAAACAATGATGCAGACTTCATGACAGCTTTGTAGAATTACCACCTTCGGATATTTCCAGAGCACACTAAGCAAATACCTATCAAGAAGAGAGTAAGCATACTTGGTCTTGTATCATACCCAACAGAGAGAGTGGATGGAGCCTTCAAATCCCTTCTTGTCTTATTTATGATTCCAGAGACTCACATGGGATTCTCTCTAAAATCCAAGTCTCTATAGCAGTCATTTCAAAGGCCAACAATTTGCTTTCCTACAAAGCAGATGAAACTAGCAGTGACATTATCTCCAACACATGCATATCCCAATTCACATTGGGGTACACATTATACTCAGGATTAGAGCATTAGGGCATATTTGATACTCCCAAGGTTTTACCAAAGCAAATATTCCTCTACCATTAGCTTTATAACAGTTAGATTTCAGAGAATGCATGACAAATAGAAAGGCAAACAAAGAAGTGACAGCTTTATGCACAGAAGTAAAAACAAACAATAAAGTCTGTGCCCTGCCAAATATGCTTTCTAGAGGAGTTAATGTTTACTAGTTTAGGAGGCTTCATCAGAGGGTTAGACGGATTTAACTCTTGGCAAAACATTCGGTGACAAACATTTTGCCAGCTGTAAGTTATAAAAGAGCTAAGACATATGAATATGAAAGCAAGAAGGGCCATTTTAAACCCTCTGAGTATCCATTTATATACCTCCTGCAGTGTTTATCTCTTCATTTTCTTCTTTTATGCCTTTAATGTGTAGATAATCACTGGTCCAAATATCTCTAAATACAGTGCACTTTAAAACTGCACATTATCTTTATAATAGGGGATCTCAGATAAACAATTCTTGGCTGGTCCCTAGAGATATAGAGCTCACTACAAAGAGTGAAATCTAAAGCAGCGGAAGCAAAACAACAAAGAAAACATTAAAGTCACCATTTAGATTTACAGTAGCAAAAGTTATGCACTGCAGATTGACAAGTGAATAAAAAAAATGAGGAAGACGTCAGCACATGTTCTGCAATAATTTTTTCCTTATATTTTGTGGCTGGGGCTTGCATTTTTACTTCAGCACAAGGAAACAAGTTAGTAAATGGGAGCTTCTACCCTACTTGCCCATTTCCTTGTTTTATTTCTTCTAAGAGATTCCTTTCACCATGACACGGGAGTTCCCACTTATAAAGATGAAGCTATAGCTCTGCCCACTTCCTCCCTCTGTCTGTCTTTCCCCCAGAGCAGATAGAGCAGAAGGCAGAACAAAGAAACCTGGCTTAGGGGAAAACTGAGATCCGCATGCAGAACCATGACAAAATGTATTCTGACACATAACAGAAACTAGACTTTTTGAAACTCCTCAGAGGAAAAAAAAAAGTATTCTATTCAAACACAGGCATTAACTGAGAGGGAAGACATCCAGATTTTGCAGCACCCTAGACCAACAGTGTAGGAACATGGCAAGTCTGTGACCCCAGGCAGGGTTACTGATACTTCTCAAGTCCTCCAGCTCCAGAGTTGCACCATCAGTAAGCTGGGAGCCCTGAGACAGTTGTCACAGGGGCTGGGGATGGGATTTGGAGCCTCCTGCTCCAGAGACAGAGTTGAATCTACAAAAGCCCTCTTTGGAGCTCAGGCTCTCACAGATTCCCACCTTCCCAGATCAGGAAGCAGACTAGAGGCTTAAAATTAGAGGCAATGCATCTAGGACAGCTTCCTGGAAATTAGAAAACGCAGAAGATTCACACTTGCATTTTACAGAAAGTTTGTAAATGCAAGTAAATAATTAGGCTTCAATAAACTGGTGCCTTTGAAGACAAGACTTGGTCAAGGAGTTCCTGCCCATGTCTAAGCATGGTTAACCATTCCAGTAGGAAATAAGTGATCACTTGAAGATTCAGCCACTTGCTCACTATCAAAATACAAATGAAATCACAAACATAGCACTTTTCCAGTATTACCTTCTCTAGCTGCACAGACACACTGCAGCAGTCACAGGACAGACAGAATAGCAAAAGCTAAGAAAATTAGGATATGGCAGAGTGTTTATTTCTAGATTTCAGCTGCTAATCAATAGTTTTTACTGCATCATTATTATGCTGAGACAATACAATAATAACAGTATTAAGAAGCATTCCATCTGTATTCCCTGTGTTTGAACAGGTATTGACAGCCTGAATAATGCACAAGAGTCCTCTTTCCCCTCTCTTTGTAAACCCATTGCTTGGAAATTTTGCATCCATCAGTGTTGCCATGGTGACAGCCCCGTGAGTCCATCCATGACCTCCCAAGACACTTGGCACCTACCCATAATTCTGCAAAATCCACATCAAAGAGAACTAAAACCAATTACCATATGAATTTGTAATTATTATTTTAGTAATTTAATATATATTGGGACATACATGTGGCCTAAGGGACTGAGCACAGACAGTCAGATGAAGAGATTGAATCCTGCTCTTGGGTTGGCTGACTAGTTGGGCAAATTTGAGTTTCACAGGTGCTGAACACAGAACTCACCATGACTTCATGAGGAACTCTAAATGCTCCACACTCCTAAAATCCTCCACACTCTTCTGTCCTTAACTCTCCAGTCTTTCCAAATAGTCACTTTCACAAATAATTTTGTGGTTTCTATTAAAAATTAACTACACAATTGCACAGTATTATTTTTACCCCTAATAAAGTGCAGATTGTATACCAATATAATCCACGTTTTTATTATTTTTCAGAGAAGCATAATGTTCCCAGTAAGAAATTATTTCTTTACCAATACTGAACCTTTAAAAAGAAAATGAGAAAGCTTGGAAACTTCTTTTGCAAGGCACAGATAATTCCATTCCTAATTACTGTACCTCTGCCTAATGAATCCTTACTTCATTAAGTCTGTTCCGGGGCTAATGCATATCTGAAAGGATAAACTCTGCTGGATTTTTCTGCCTATGTAAAGTATCCTGGATTTCAGCTGAGCTAAACTGATAAAGTGATAGTATTGTATCTTTCTAGGTGATTTTTAAAAGACAGGATTTACAAAGGTAGGGAATAAAACAGATATTGGAGATAAATGAAACCATGACTGAAAATAAGAGGCACACTCATTCAGCCAGGTTGTAGGTAAGCTGTGGGCAAGCCTTTCCTGAGCTCCTTAAGAGTTGTTAAGGATGCTATATTAATGTTCCTTAACATAAGGATTTATATATATATGTATTAAACATCTGGATAATGAAGATAAAATATGAATGAAGGGCCATATTCTTCATTATTCATGTCCATGCCATGTGTTTTAACGAAAACAAGTTTATTACTATTGTTTATAAATTCAACCTGTCGAGATTACCTGAACTAAGTCAGCTCCACAGTCACACTTAGATCTTCCTGTTTCCTCAGACGTGAAATACTGCAACCAATGAAAATAGTGAATTTCCTGAAACACATTCTATCTTCTTTCTCCTGCACAGCTGCAGGGATCTGCAATGGTCCCTCACCAAGACAGCACACCACGCTGTGCAAAAGGCATGGCCAGGTGCAGCTCTGTATGCAGCTATGCAACTCAAAACATCACACCCTCCCACTTGTATGCCAGAGGACCAGTTCTGCAGTTATAGAAATCCCTCTAGGTCAAGGGGAAGACTCCAGGACTTGTGCCCCAGAAGATTCCTGTCCACCTCCCACCAGCAGTGCAATGTAGCATCTCAGGTTACAGAGGGACAGAATCACAGACTGCCCAAGGGCCACAGTGGCTCCTAAGATGAATGTGAATGGTAAGAGGAACCATTTCACAGGATCTGAATCCAATTACTTTCTTTAATAAAGACAGACTTGTGAGCTATTTCTACCACTGACTGTTGTTTAATCATCATGGAGTTAATTAGGTCAAACCAATAATCAATCCACCACCATCCTCCCTGCTAACACCAACAGTCTGTGGTTTCCTGTGGAATGCAATAGACATGATTTGAAACAAAGGAAATTCACTGCATTAGGAAGGAATATTGCAGTGACTCAGAAGGGGTTAAGGTGTAGTACAGGTGCGTTGAGAGAAAGTTTCAACATGAGTTAATACTAACCACATCTCTAAACATCCTTGCCTAATTTCCTGATAGTATTCCTGCTGTCACTCAGAAGGATCATGCACTTAGCATGAGCTGTCCAGACTTAAGAACTGGTATAGCACAAGACTCAGGTAAATTACTTTTAAATTTAAGTGAGAGGTGAAAGGATTTAAATTCAAAATCCATATTCAATTCTCCATTACCCTGGTGTAAATGTACAATAACACTGGCAGAAAAGTTATTTCAGACTCATACTTGCTTAACTGTGATAAGAATCCAGTCTTGTCATTTGAATTCAGTTAAAGCTAGATATGGAGCTGTGTGCTTTTTTTTTGTTACTAACGGATTAAACTATGTCAGGCTTTTTTACAATGTATTGCCGTTTCAGATTGCCAACTTAGAATATGATATAAAAACATTCAGTGTCTCTCCAGTGCTCTTTCATTTTAATTCAAAATACATTCATTACTCACACCAAAAGTTTAATTCAAGTCCCTGGAATGCAAAGGAGTTTCTGACATCACGTATGTAAGGCTTAGCTGCAACAAGATATAATAGAAATAAGAAAGCTGTCCACTGTAATAAATGAGAAAGGCAAGGAAGCTAGGACTCCTCTCACCAGTTAGGATCAGAACCTGCAGAAAAGTATAATCACTTCACTGGGGGCCCAGCCTGCTCCCTACTGTGCTGCAGGTGTTCCATTAGTGTCACACCAAAAGTGCAACAAGAACCCAGAAGCACAATATGGTGCAATCCAACAGACATATCTGCCATTTATTCTGAAGCAAATGGGTTAAAAACTCTTCATATCCAGGAACGCCACTACTCTTCTCAGAAACAAAACATATAAATGAGGAAAGCAGCAACCCACCATGTCCTTCTGCCTGATGTTATGCATTATTTGCCAAAGCATCAGTCTATTCAGATAGAATTGGGAACTGTGATCATACTATTCAATTTTGTTCATTTCTACTGAGTGCAACACTCATTCAGCTCCTTCCTTTTCCTCTTCTGTATTTCTCCTCTGGCTCTACAACCTCTTTACAGTTTTCAAGCTGGGGAACCCCTGCATAGGTCTTTAATGCAAACATAACTTACCTACTATGCCTTACCTGTTACACCAAGAAAATAACACCAATGAATAAGAAATTTTTGACAACTAACTTGAAAATATTTCATGGTATATCATTACCAAAGATAGATGCATGTTTCCCATTTATTTCTAATCTAACACTATAAAGATTATAAGCACACATGAATAATAATAAAGCCCAAATAGGAACAGTATTATAAAAAAAATTGGCCTACACCATTCACCTTGACAAACAGATGCAGTATTTTGACAACAAGTCACCCTGGGCTTTTTCCTCAGTATCCACCCAAGTTTCATGCTGACCTATTAATTTTAATCACTGCTGGACTCCATTTAACGGTTCAATGAATATTATAAATGGGTGCTTTTCTTTGCATAATCAAGAGGTTAAATAAGCAGCATAACTTTTTTTAACTTAATATACTAAAATGTTTCTGCAAATGCTATAAGTGTTTCAACACTTCCTTTATTAAAAAAACTTTATCTAAATTATTTTTAAACTGAGCTTCACGCCTTTGAACAGATTTCTGAATATATTACCTGCTGCCGACCATGCCAGATCTCAATTCACTTTCACTGTTCAAGATGCATATCCTTAATAAGAATAAAGAGCCTAATCCTGTGAGATACTGAGAGACTAAGCTCTTCTTTTTCAGCCTCTTACCAGCATACTCAAATTGCACTCTCTTTGGAGCCATTCATTCTTTTCAGGGATCAGGTTCTGTTTCCTGAAAGTCTGATGGGTTTAGGACTATAATTAATCCTACAGTTCATTGAGTGCTAAAATCTACACTGCTTCATAACGCCTACTGCAAAGAAAAAAAATAATTTACTTCAGCCAACCAATTTCATGGGCTTCTAGAAAAAAAAGTGTATTTATAATGAATATTCTTAATTAATACTTTCTGCATTCAGACAGATCATACATATTTCTTTTCCACCTGAACAACTATGATTCCTCCACATTCACCCTTAGCTGGAAGTCAGAGAGAAATCATAAAACTCATAGCAGAAAGATACAGAAACAAAACTATTACAAGAGCCAAATAAGAAGAATAAAATGAAGTGAACTGAACTTTACCATCAAAATCATGGTAAAAAAGGCCATTTCTTGGCCACTTGAAAGTTAAGAAGGGGATGAACAGCTAATTACAGTAAAGCTGCTCAGAACCAGATGCTCAGGTTCTCATCATGAAAACTACAAACCCAGAAATTTTAACTTATCGAGTTGATCAAGCACTTCCTCATTGTTAAGATGGCCAAACCTCTTTAAAAGCTCCACAGTTTTCCATGCTCCTAAATAAATGGTAGGTAATCTGGAAATCATAAAATCATCAATTTAAGGGGAGTGTCTTTGTGCCTCCAGCCTCCCTTTTGTGAAGCTTTGATTCAACTGGAATTTTGCTAACAGCCAGGAGCCAAGATCCATCCAATGCATGAATACCCAACTTTGCCAGCCTCAGCTCTCTGATCTCACAGCAGCAGCCCCCAAGTGAGGGACTGAATGCTGAACACTCCAAGAGGCAGCCCTGAGGATCCTAAACAATTAAAAAAACCTCCATATCAGCGGGACCAGACTGAAATTTAACTGAGATACCATTCCTGACTATTCAAAGGTAAAAGTTAGGTATTTTGTGATTTGCAAAGGGTTATAATTAGGTAAAATTCAGCCTGTAGAAATTCCTTGAATGGTTGTCTTGAAGACCAAGGAGCTCCTCACAGGCAGAGTGGACACAGAAAAAACAGGGATGGGAGTTGAAGAGTGCAGAATCACAGACTTGTTTCCACATGTAAGAACTAGATTCTGAATTTCATAGAAACTGGATGAAGACTGCTTCTAGCCAAGCTGATGTGGGCATTCAAACACTGGCAGAGGACTTGGATTCTCTCAGTCACTGAGCAGCCATGAGATGATAACACATTTTAATCACTTTTACAGCACCTGGACAAGAGCCAGCAATCTACAGATAAAGGGCTACAAGTGATTTAATGTACACATTAAATATGTCTTATTGTTAGCAGTACTGAAGATTAATGAGTAAAATGAAAGTGAAAAGAAAACACTGCTGGGTGACAGTTTTACTTAATCAAAGAGCCTCTGGGGCCTGCAGGACTACATCAGGGTCACAGGGACTTATTTTCTTCCTCGTTTATTTAGACAGATCTATTTTGCAATGTTCGTATAGAGAATCCTTGTATTTACACTAAACAAAAGCTGTATTAAAAGACAAGGGCAAAGGTCTCATACTAATAGCTCTAGCCATGGCTGGCTGTCAGTCTCTGCTCCTCACAAGCTTGCTCGTTTTGGATTACTTGCTGATGCAATTCAGGTATTAAGCATGGCTAAATCTAAAGGAAAACAAGTCTCCCTCTGCAATCAGTGGCAATAACGAAGCACATAATACTAAGTTTAATTTGCATTTAGCCACCTCACACATTAAATGTAATAAGTTGTACTGTATCTAGAATAACTAGATCTCTAATTGCAGTATAACAGATCTAGATCTCTAATTAACCATTTACTGAAGAGTAAGACTAGACTTTTCTTGCTGAAGCACTTCAGCTAGGTGTTAAATGTAAGATTGGATGAAATTTAGGGTAAAGCATAATGGATACAGAAGTGGACTACCAAGCAGAGATGCCAGCTCAGACCCCAGAGCAATGTAAATCCATTAGCTTAGAGTCTGATACTTAACAGTCTGTGAAATGGGAAAACTGCACTTCCTTATTTCACAGTGCTATTAAACTATACATATGAAAAATTATTCAAATTTTCAGTCTGTGAACATAAGCTTCAAATCACTGTACGTTACAAAAGAATGTTAAAGACAATATTCATGTAAATTATTGTAAATTTACATAAATGTAAATTTTTTCAAGGTCAAGACTTACACTTTCTATGTTTGGTATTCAGATGAAAAACTCACAGGTTATATTTTATTTAAATAACAAGAAATTTCCAACAGAAAGAAATACCTATGGTGCAGAAAAAAAACCTGGAAAATAACTCCTACTAAAGGTTTGTCCAATGAAATCAGTTAATATTTGTAAGGCACTGAAAAGGCAGGTAAGTGCTCTTGAGAATTTCCACGACAAAATTAATAACCACATATGCAGAAGAACTGAGTACTACTTGCAAAAGGGCTTTATTAGCATGCTGCCCTCCATTACACAATTGTTGACTACTTGCACATCTACTGGATCCTTTGCCTCTTAGCTAAATTTAATCAGACATGAAGGACACGAGCCCATACTATGGGTCACTGCCAGAAATACACCAAGCAACAAAGCAAAGCAAACTATTAAAAGTCAGTGGAATTAGATGCTACTTCCTGCTATAGGAAGGATGAGACTCTGCAGAAATAGAGATCAAGTTCTTAGTCTTAGCAGAAACATCCACAAGGAATCAAAAATCCCTTACAAAGGAAACGGAAAAATCCATTAGAAAAGAAAATTTTTTCCTGCATTCAAGCATCTGCAATTTGCTTTACCTAACAACCCAGAATGGTTTCTTTGGCAGGATTATTCTAATTACTATGCAAGATTAAAACCCTTAATGGTGATTCCAGAAACAATAAGTAGATTGCTCAAATTGTTATAACAAAAATAACAATGATTATTCAAATTTACAAGTAAGCAGTTAGTGAGTGCCTCTTTTTCCCTTTCTCTTAATAAAATGGCATACAAAAGAAAGCTTTATTTGAGTGTTTTCCACTAGTATTTAAAGTATCTGCTTTCTGTGGAAGGATAAAACATTCAAAACAAATTGAGAATATGCCCTTACTAATTTGGAAAAATTGTACTCATTCATGCCCTAGCTCTATATTCCAAAGGCATTTTAAAGCCATTCTAGGAACTAGTAGTTGAATAGCTTAAAACGAAACTTCTTAACTAGAGCATGTTACACCTGGGAGAAGTTCCTTGATGAGCAAAGCTAGCTGTTAAATTGGGGGGAAAAAATCACATTGATTATGGTCATGAGTCCAAGACAAGCTTAATTAAAATCAATGGAGAATTTTCAAGTGAAAGAAAAAAATAAGAGAGTAGCAAAGTGTTACCTCTTAATTATGTTATGGAAATTTTCTCTAATTGATACCTGTCCCATGGCACTAGACCTAAAGCAACCTACAGATCTCAGCATATCAATATTATTTCACTGCATCAGTCCTTGAGCTTAAGTAAGAGGTGGTCTTTATCTTTTCTCCAGTCTCTCCACTGACTTCTGCCAGGACTGACAGCCCTATTCAGCTTTTCTTCTTTTCCTGGAAACTACAGCTGGTGTTCTGAGAGCGAAGGAAAAGCAAGGGGCAGCAATTCTATCTGTGCTTTTTCATTGACTTACATGATCTGCCTGGGCATGGCACTTCTATTTTTATTTCCCAGTACTGAAGTGTGTATGATTATTCTTTAAATGTTCAAGACATTGCTCAGAGTGCCAAACACTGGGTATTCTTACTCACATGCTATCCAAATAGCTTCAACTACAGTTAAAGAAGAATTAGAGTCTTACATTTTGTATTTCATCTCTGTTTTCTCCCGACTAGCTGCAAGGGCTCTCCAATGCCAAGCAAGCTGTTGTGACTAAAAGCTATCCAGCAGTTCTTGAGGAATGGCAGATGCCAAAGCCATTAGAAAAGAACAGGACCATCCTGCTACTTAGTGCTCGTGTAACTTTTTGATACAAGAGGTCTTTGGCATTGATACGTGTTGCACATACATCTTCCCCACAAGGGTCCTACAGCCACAACTGCTGCTACTGAAATCCATCCACCACTTCTTTGAGACACCTCTGCTTATTTTGTTCTGCTCTGTGCCTCCTCCTTTTCCCCAGTTTTTCACCTCAATCCAGTTCAAAATCCACAGGTAGAAATTAAATCTGATGTCTCAGGTCAGGGTAAAAATGCATTAAAAATAAGTGACCAGGATTCAAAGCCTGTTGGTATTCCTTATCCAGGGTCTAGCACAATCTGGATGATTAAGAAGGACGTAGTCCAAACTTTTACTGGGACTTTTAATATAGTAGCACAGCTAAAATCAATTTTGAAATGATAAATACCCTTGCATTTGTCACCCTATTCTTAAAGGGAGAACTGGTTATTAGGCTCCAATGAAACAATCCCCGTGATTCCACTGGTTAACAAACTAAACCCTGCTATTCTCATGGCAGCTTCCTCGGTTTTTACTTTCAACACAAATTACTACTCACACACACAAGCAGTGATGCTGTGGTCAGGCTGGTGCTAATAATTTGGCAATCATGCCTTATACAGCATGGTTCATCAGAGGGTGGTCTTTAACAGATTGACACTGGTGTTATAAAAAGCTTTAAATGGCAATAAAGATGGGGATTCATCCTGTTAAAAATACTTTACTCTGCTTTAATTGACCACTGCCCCGAGTAGTTAGTCTTTTTTAAATTATTTTTTAATTCAAAAGGCCCAAATTTAAGTGGACTTCAGAAAAATGTTCAGTTTAATGTACATGATAAATAGTAAAGTTAGAATTATTTCTGTCTACACTTATTACATGTATGGTAACAGGACACTAATTAAAACAGCAACTCATGAACAGCTACATTAATTACTCTGGCATATTCACAAAAGAGGAGGGGAAATTCCCACATGTTCTCTTTTTATTTTTCCCATCAGGCTCTCTAAACTTGAATGCCAAAAAGGGAATGGAATAAAGTGTTAGATGTTTTGGTAATCTTAAAGGAAATACAAGGTAGCAATTATTTTAACAGCAGAGCTACCTGAAAGCCTTTCTGCCCCAGCAAGAACATTGCCAAAAGCCACCCATTTGTATACCAGGTGATATAGAAGATCTCATAACTTAGAGGCAGTTCCAAGTCTCTCAATGGACCTCTTATCCAGTGTTCTTATTTCTCCAAGTAACTAGCTATAAGGTGAAAGCAAAACCCACGGTAAGCTATAACAGATGTAATAAAAACGTTGAACTCTGCAGAATTCCTTCAACACAAAAACTTAGAATGAGGTAAAACTCAAATGTTTTACTGCTGGCTGATTTAACTTAGATTATATGTTCCAATGGTGCAAGGAAACAAAGATTTATAGCACAAAAGTACTACACATTGCAAAGGAAAGGAAGAGTCCTTAGCACAAAGAAAACAGACAACAAAAAGAGAAGCACAGGAATCTTTGCAGCAGAGAACGCTGCTCTGGTTTTGAAACAAACTTTTGAATGGAGAGGAAGTAAGATAGAGAGTGAATGCCAATACATGCCCTGAAGGCCTTGAAAGAAAAGGAAAATCAGGCTCTATGAAAGATTATATTTTTATGAAAAAAATATGAAAAATAAATTTAATTAGTTAGCAAAATGCAATTTTATTCCATTTGGAGTGCTTTTCCAATACATTAACTTTTTCATTAGAATTCACTTTTGTCTTGCTAAATAAAAGGAACCACTTCAAAACCTGTGGCGTGAAGAATCATCTAGAAGATATGCTGTGCCTCAAATTACTGCAAATAATTGAATGCAACTTCTGCACAGTAACACCAAACAGTGGTGCTTGGGGAGACAAGCCTAGCCTGACTGTGCAGGCAGCCAAGATAATTAGCAATGTCATTCACATGTCAACAAAAAAACCCCAAACAGAACAAACCAAAAATAAACAAACAAAAAAAAAAACCCACAAGCACACCCCTATTTGGAAGTAGTGACTAAACAGTAGGAAGCAAGTCCCAATTGCCACTACATTTTTGCCCCTGTTCCTCTTTTTCACTCCTGTTCCATATTCTCCCATGTGGTTGCTCATTCTCAGCAATCTTACACAGTGAAATTAAATGCAACACTCTGTTGTTGTAATTAATTTTGCAATTAAAAATACTTTGCTCCATCAGTGCAAAGAGTCATCTATTTGCACAGCTTATGCATATGAAATGGCTACACTAGCAAAAAATTTTGTTCCACAGATGTTTTGCACAAACATGTTGTAACGAACATGTTTTGCTTGTTACACTAATACAATCACAAGAGTTTGATACCTTTTCTATTTAAATCACCAGAATGTCAGGTCAGGGGTTGACCTCAGTACAGCTCTGTTCAGTTTCTAATACAGTATTACTATGATTTACTGAAGCATTGTGCTACTTCTGGAACAGAAACATATCTGAGAGACAGGTGATTATGAAAAATGGGGACAACTAGGCTAATCTAAATCTGTGTCAACGGGAGAGGCAAAAAGCGGTGAGATGTTTACCAGTGTCACTGTTCTCAAATTCATGTTGTTTGTGCTTCTTCATCTAAGCAGCCAGTTCAGATAAGAGAAGCAACAATTTTATTCAACCACAGGTTTTAAAAAAACTGTTCTCCCTGTCCTCTGGCCATAAAGAAATACAAACGCACGTTCACAAAAAATGTTGCTATTTCTAAAGACAGCAGCACTTGCTTGCATTGGCTGAGTTGCTATACTGCTGATCAGTTTTTAGAAACTTAACAATCTCACCAATAACTCCATGCACTGCTCAGAGAAAAAGGACTTTGTGCTTTGTGCTCTGATCTTGAGTTTTCACATGTCCATGAAATGTGTTGTAGTGATCTAAAGCTATAATCTGTAAAGAAAATAAGAAATCAAGGGAAAGCAGTTGATATAGTTATACCTAAACTGAAAAAAAAAAAAAAAAGACAAATGGAAGTTTGGAAATATCAGTTCCACTTCCAAGCCAAAACAACCCTCACGCTAAATACAATTTAGAAACAATTTCACTGAGTTTAACTTAATTATGTTAATCATTTAGATAACTGATTGCAAGAAGAGTATGGCTAGCATCTGTGAAGCAGAGCAAGGAGACAGATGAAAAGCTTATTTGTCCCTATGGGACAGGGAGAAAAGAGAGAGGCAATTACCAACTGCAACACAGGACACCACAGCTGGGAGAAAGGCACTGGGAAATTGTATGTGTCCAAACCAATGTTTGTACTAGGTCCATGAATTTTAGACTTGTCTTTTGAAGACATTTTATGTATTTCCAAAATGGAGTTTAAGGTGTCTGCCACTAAGGTGGTTCTGTATTATTTAACTGACTGAAAGCAATACAGCAGTTACCTATCTATTGACAAGGCTGCTAATTCCCTGCTTTGGAAAAACCTGGGAGGGCCCACTGAATGTAGAGATGGCATAATCTCTTCTGTTTTATCAGCCTGGCCTTTATTATGACAAGATGCTTTTAAAAGGGGGGAAAAAAAATCTTAACCGGTTGCTAGGTTTTATTCAAAACTAAGTCCCACTGGAACAAATTTTCAGAAGTGGTATAAATTTTAATCCATCATTAACTCTTTTTTCTTTTTGACTTTAAAAAAATTATTGATAAACTGCTCAGTTTCTCTCCAAGTGGTCCAGTAATTCCAGTTTTATTCAGGTAGAGAGAGAAGAAAAACTTAGTAAGATCTTCTGAGATATGGCTATGATTCATAGCTTCTTATTTTCATTATTTATATATTATATTTTTTATTATTATATTTTTCCCCCTTCTGGATTGTAACCACTCAAAAAATGCAGAAAATGAAAAATGCCTATAAAAATTAATTCTCTTCTGTATCTGAGTATAGAAGCAAATGTCAAAGAAAAATTTTATATGTCCTTTAGGACTTGTGTGATGGCTAAAATCAACCACAGCACACAAACTCTGAATGCATCAGGATTCAGGTATTTGTCTATATACATATGCACAGCATAGTGAGAAATATGTACATATCTGTCATAAGTAATTCTTCAGCTTTGAATTTTGCATCATTCTCTTGTTCCTTCTTGCTGAAACTGCAAGAAGGTTTTTACACCTTTAATTACTTACACCTCACAACCTTTTCCTTTCACAGGTCACTAATATTTGTGCTGGCTGAGAAGGCATTTTAACCTACAATTTGGTACTGGCAGGTGCAATCAAACAGCAGTGGAGATTCATTCATTTAATCTGATAGAAGCAGCTTTTGGAAGAAACTCAACAACATTCTGGCCAAATGGCGTCCTGATTCCCACAACTTTGCTTATTAACTGGATAAGGGCAGCAACAATGTTAAACCTGCAGCATAATAGATTCAAGTTCTGTAATCTTTTATGACTTGCCAATAATCCTCATTTTATGGGTCAAAGTGCAAAATTACATTAGGAACTTTCAGAAAGCAGAAAGTTCTGGCCATTTTTTCCTTTAGCAGCAGAGATATTCTTGGGTTTTGATCCTAGAGACTTCTCCAGAGGTTCAGAATAATGTAACACCACTGTGGAGTCTGACATGCCTTTCAGTTCAGCAAGGCAGGAGCAGTGCTATATAGCTAGAGCTAATTAATTTGATTCAATCTTTTGGAAGGCTCTCACCTTGCATATAAAAAACTGTATTGGAGGTTATTTTCAAGGATCACATTTGCCTTAAAATGATTCATTTTATAGCACATCTCAAAACCTGATGACGAATGCACTGCTAAACAAAGGCTGCATTTTCAAAATTTAAAAGGCTTTAGCACTCAGGGTTATATTGACAACATATATCTTAACACTGCACTGAAAATACACTTAGTAAGCAAACCCTTCATGATACTGAGGATGAGAGTACAGTGGCTGATTTGAGTACAGATTAAAATTCCACCCTGCATACAGTGGGGGAATCTGTGTGTTCTGAAGGACTGTTGTCATTGCTCCGTAGAGGACATCACTGTTTGGTTTTGTTATAAAACACGCTGTTTGAGCTAAACAAATATTGTGCGTGCTTAGTCTGTTAATGATGCAGAAGAAACGGAGTCAATTGGATTTTCTCCCATGAATACTGTATCAGTGGTTTGTGGATTACTTGAGAAGAGGTAATAATGTGATAGGTTGACTTGGGAAGAAGAAACTCATAAAAATCTGGAGAGTAGGCTAGACAAGCCAATTTTTAGCTGTTACAGCAGACCTCTCATTAGGGGTAGAAATGAGCCAAGACACAGACTCTCATTCAACAGCATGAGAAGGGTCCTGGTTTGTTCTTCTTTACAGCTTTGCCATCCTGACTCTGACTACAGCAAGCTCCTACCATAGGGTCCAACTGCAGACTATGACTGCAGGCATTGGTTTGCAGACTCTGACCACAGGCTTTACCTAGCTCAGCTGTGACTGCAGCCTCCAACAGCAGCTCTGACTCCACCAGACCCACAGTGACCTCACAGCAAATCTCTTGCTGCAGCAATTCTCTTCCTTGATTCATTCTTCTTTGTGTATCTCTGGATCCTTCCTCAGGGCTCCTCTACCTCCTCAAGGTTCTCTTTCTCCAGCTCCTCTTCGTCCAAATATCCCCTAACCAGCCAACCCACCCCTTTTATCACACTTATCTTTATTAGTCACAGCTATGACCCATTAGGGGCAAGGCTGTTCCTCTTCTTTGGTGATCAGTACAACTGTGATTTATCAGGGATGAAGTTGCCTGTAATCTCTTTTTCTACACCTACACTAGCATTGCTTTTCTTAGAAACTCACACAATATAGCTGTTGTGCCACACCATTGATCAGCTAAACTGCATGGACTGCAGAGGAAGTGTTATTTAAAGGATCAATAAGGGGAATCAAAAAAATCTCTGAATGTCTTCTAGGAGCAGAGAGGACAAACTCAACCCTCTCCCAGTATTTCAGATCAAAGAGCAACAGGACATAAAATGAAAGACCATCTATAATGGAAACAAAATTTCAGAGGTGATGCCAACAACAAGAGAAACAATCTTCAATATGTAAACAGCGTAACAAGCCAAGTAACTGGGCAGACTAAGAAAGAGCATACTCCAGTTCAAAAAGGCTAAAAGCAAGTAAAACATATTTGTTTTTCAAACTCTAAGAACCAGGAGTAAACATTTTGACTACAAAGGGTTCTGAATAAGTTCCAGGGAAGATGTAGGATTAATAGAAGCATCTAGATTAGCTATTATGTGCTCTAGATGACAGAACAACTTCAGCCCTAATCCAGGATTTCCCAAACCAAAACTATCATATACAGAGTAAAACAGGCAACTATCTGCAACTTGCAACAATTAGAAATATCTATTTTTCTAAATTCTCTGTTTTCAAATAAATAACTCCTTTGAGTAAAAAGAAAGGAAAGTGAGAGTGAAAAACCATTAATTCTAATTCTGCAGAGAGAAAAAGAAAGTAAAAAAGGAGAAAATACAGTTTAAAAGGGCAATGTAAAAGGTGCAAACAATTTATTCTTTCTAAAATTCTTGCTTGGTCATGGAGCTACATTAAAGGATATTCTGAATGAGGAGAGAGAGGAGAAGGAAGTAGAAATTCAGCAAAATACTGAAGAAACTGTGAAGAGTGACAAAAGATAGATTAGATAAGTCATAAGGAGACCCAGCCAAATGAAAGAACAATCAAGTACAGGAGAAATAGCACATTCATGCCAAAACTCATTTAAGGTAAAGAAGTGGTCACCAACAAAGCACCTTCATTCACAGTACTTCAGTACTGACAGCATCACCTATTTATCCACAGCAGAAATCAGAAAGACATCATAAAAAAGAGAAGGGGAACTGTAAAGATTTAGACTAGGCTCAGAGGCTGGGGGAATGCAATATAGTGTGTTTCTATAGGTGAGGGGTGCCGATGAAAACCAATGGTGTAAGAAGTCTCATTTTCCTCTGATCTCCAGAGAGATCTACCAGAAGAATTGAAAATGAGGTATTAGCTGTACTCAGGCACCTGCCTTAAGCTTAATTGGAAAGAAATTCCACAGGAAAGACTTAATCAAAAGCTCCACTGCCCATCTGACTTAGGCACAGCTCAGATTCACTGGGGAGGCACCTGTGACTGCTGCTCTGGGCATACTCCCCGACCTTGTTGTATTTCCATCTCTCCAACAAGCATTCAATCACAAAAAATATTTTTTGAAACTTTTCTCTTCCTGGGGAGAATCCTTTAGGACTTTTGGGTGCCTGGGTAGGCAGGCCAAGGGAGCAGGGCAGTTCCCCTGCATGCCCCTGCCAGCCTCCCTACCCATGGAGCAGCACATGAGACCAACAGATGTCCCCCTAAAAACAGCACCCCTGGGCTGCAGGGGTAAAGCTGCCCCACTGCAGATGCACAAGGAACAGCTGGCTGTGGGCAACCACCTGGGCAATAGTGATGAGCCCTAAGTGGCTCATTTCATTCACCTGAGCTAAAAAGCAAAGGGAAGATACTGAATGGCTTTATAGCAAAACAAACCATTTTGCTTTTGGGTCACTAGAGTGCAGTGACAAAAAACGGTAAAAGCCCAGCGTACCTTCTACATGGTAGCTGCCTAATGATCTTTTACTGATGTAACAATGCTTGCTTTATTCTTGATAATGAAAGAAAATCTAATTCACACCTGGCAGCCCGGCTGGAAATCTCACTGGAGAGGGCAGAAATTAAATGGGTATACAAGGTCAAAACAGTATTTTACCTTGCAAAAATGGTATTTCTGCACTGGAAAGCAGGGAGTGCAGTGAGTATATATAACCACTGAGAAAACACTTGCAGGTCCACTTCCATGGCATCAAGTACTCAGGCTTGGTTATTCCACATTCTTCTACAACGAGAAGAAATGTTGAAACAGAAAAAATTATGTTACACCAGAAATTCTGCTGGCATAAACTGGTTTAGCTCCACTTAAAAGAAAAGGATTTTTCCCACTTACAGTAGTTAGCTGTTTACATTTTATAAACAGCCTCTGACAATATTGTATTTCTTTCATTCACATGAGATACTTTCAACGTGCTTAAGACACGTTCACCTTTCTTACTTAAGAAAACAGCAATCTTCTGAAAGCCATTCAGAAATAAAAACAGGAGGAAGGTCTGTCTGATGAACTAAAATCTACCAGCATCATTACTAATTAAATGTACAGCTTTTTTGGTGGCATACAGCCACCATATAAAGGATTAAGACAACACTGGTAAGAACACAGTTCTAAATATAGTAATAATAGTTCTAAAATGCAGTAGGGCATGACACATATGTGTGGGAAACTGGTGAAAAGATGGAGTGAAATGCAAAGCCCTAACCCATGAAAATCAATTGCATCTATTTAAGGAAAGGAAAAATACTTTTGAAAAATCCATATGAAATTGTGGGGAGGGGTGAAAATTTATTCTACCAAACAACTTTTTCATCCTTCCTTAAGAAAAATAAATAGTTCTATGTTCAGGGCACTCGCCCTGAAGACCATAGCATAACCTTCCATTCTGATTAATTCTAGACAAGGCTTTGACAGCATCTCCCACATCCCAAGAGACCACCTCATCACCCAATTAATTCCATGTGCACAGTTAAATTAGCTTCTCACAAGAGAAACTGCAGCTTGTATTTGCTGGAAGAAAACAGTTTCAGCAATGCAATCTTCTTCTCATTCCAAAGTATCCATATCCACATCCAATCAGATTTGATTATTTACCTAAAGTAACAAAAATTAAAGAAAAACTGCATGGAAACTATTTAAAGTCTTTGGATTAGGCCCAAGAGAGGGTAAATTCTTCCAGGCAGAGAGTGACCCTGGCCTAAATAATGACTGAGGCAACAAAGACTTCATGCATCATGAGTAGAATTTCTCCTAATCATAACTAATAATTTTAGACTTAAGATCATAAAGTGATTAACAGCAGAAGCCAGAAATATATTCCTCCATTCAAGTACTTGTTGATCTTAAAAACCTATCATCAAAATTACCTATATTACGTAAAACACTGAATAACCTGAAGCACTTACGTGCTATGCTTCATTTCTGAATCAATTTCATTCAATAAGGAATGCAAAAAGTTACTTCTGGGTTACCAAAGCCTATATCCTCTTTGCAAAATTGCACTTCAGATGCCAATGTCAAAGAGCAAGTAAGGATCACAAGGGTTGACTGTAGACACTCACAAAAAGCAGTTTCCTGCTCCTCAGATGATTTGTAAATTGTTTCTCTTCCCACTTCTGAGCCAAGGCTTCCAGGCCAGCAAGCCTCTAGGGTCAGCAAGCCTTAAAACAACACTCTCCTCAGGACAGATATTATCCATTAGATTCTGATTCAGATGCCATGAACACAACTTTCAATACTGTTCTGCACTCCAGTCCCTCACAGTAGGTACTGATAATGCAACAACACTTAAAGTGCATTTTATAATATCCTTACCAGATATGATTTGATTTCTTTCATTTAAGCTAACATGGTACAGCTACCTGCTGCTCCTACTAACAGTTCAGATATTGTGGTGTTTACAGCAGAAAAAAATGAAATTGCCAAGTGCCTGGCAGTAATTAAGTGTATTTCAACAGGAACTGCTGTTGCTACTCATAATTTTGTACAGGTGACATTTTAATTATTCCTACTGTTTGTGGAAGTTTTCTTCAGACTTCAGCCATGTACACTCTGCACAGAGAGACAAGACTAAAGGCTGCATAATTGATAACTGTCAAGTAAATCCCTCTCTTTCTCTGTCTCTTTCCTTTCCATATCCTCATACTCCAAGCCATGAGGTTTGTGACAGGATTTTGTATAACTCTGCCTTCATAGTCTAGCTAAAGTCAGAGTGGAAGGAAATTCAAGATACAGCACTTAACTGAACACAATTCAATCTGATTTGTCAGACAGGACTATTCAAACACCTCTTGGAAGAGAGCAGCTCTTGGCTCAGTACTCATGTATTTTACAGGAATATCACTGTAACAAATTGACTTACTAAGTTTCCTGATATGACAACTCATTCAATCAAATCCTTCAGACAAAGACAACTGCAAAGACAAGCCTACTACATCAAATTGTGCATTCCACAAACCACAGACAGTAATGCCTGCAAATAGGTTTACAGGTGCACAACTCTACAGCTTCACTCTGCCACAGTGGGGGTTATGTTAAAAAATACCAAATATTCAATAAATAAATATGCACAGCTAGTGTCTTGCAATCAAAATCTATCTCTTAGGCAGATTTCCTGTACAGGTCGAAGAGGTATAGTAACCATACATTACAGGCTTCAAGTCTTGTGCTCAGGAAGCACTTTGCTTGCCAAGCGAGGTAATACATTTTTAATTTGCAATCTCATTTACAAAGGAAAGGCAACATAATATATATTCTAAAAATTATTATCAGTATCAAAACAAATCTATCCCTTTTGTAACAGACTCTTTACACTCATCCCTTTAAACACACACATATGCTACTACTATAACTGATTTTTCTCTCATCACTGGAGCTTGGACAGAAACAGTGCCAGAAAGTGCCTTTAAATTTTAAGTCCAGTAAGATATAAATCAAAGTTTACTGTTGATTTGCTTTCAATTTGTTGAGCTCTATTTTTCATCATTTCGACATGAATCCTTTATCAAGCACAGACTGATTCTTTATCTTTCTGTACAACTTCCACCATAAACTGGAGTTGTGGTCGCAATAAACATTGATGCTGAATGGATAAGATATTAGCAAAATTTTTGACCAATTAATTTTTATGTGTATCCATTATACAGTAAATATTTGTTGAAATTATTCTGTACAATGGAAAGAAGTTACCGGGTTTTTTTAGTTAAGTGCATTCTTAATAAGGCAGGCTGCCTTTAGGACTTGAATTTATGCATAATATAAAATATATATTATATAATTATTATATATATTTATTATGCATTATATATATGTATGTGTAATATTTAGACATAATAAGAACATAATTCTCACTGAACACCAAAAGCTTGCATTAGAACAGCACTAACCCAGAATTCTGAATAAGAACTTGCATGCACACTGGTATGAGGAACATATATGAGGAACAAAAGTCTTGGTACACATACATGAACAAAGCACCACAGAACAAATTCCTTTTCTTTACAGATCCAAAAAAGTATTTTAAGAAATGTACTTTGATTTAGAAAAAAAATACTGGTTTTAAAAATGGAATTGAATAATGGAAATCCTCTGTCTTCTGTATGCAGGATATTTTATGGTGGACTTTTGGCAAATACTGTCATAAGTCAGACAGACTCTCAGATGTACAGCTGTGGTAAGGGAGGATCACACACCATGCTCAGGGCCTGAGCCTGCCCCTTGGACCATCAATTGTAAATGTTCTCAAGAAACACACTGCCTCTCTCTTTCAAAGGAAACAGTGCTCACACAAAGAGTTAAGAATAAAAGATGGTAAATTTTAAGGTCACATTCTTGGAGGCATTAGGTCAACCTGATATTTCTGAAAACAGACTTTATACACATCCAAAAGATAGTTAAAATCATATCAGAGGGGTTCATGTGTAAGCTCAGTATTTTATATGTGCTTAGACAAAACCTGTCAGATTGCTCAGATTACATTTAACTCAAGCTCCAGGCAGCAATTTTCTTTGGAACTATGGTATGAGTTGTATTTAATACGAAAATGCCAACACACCAGTAAGGAAGGCACTGTTAGTGGCATGACTTCAGGCTTGCTAGGTGGATTGCCAGTCCTTTGTCACCTTACAGACACTCAGCAGTAAGTGATGGTGGGCATCTGCATTTCCCTCACAAACACTGAAGGCAAGAGGCTGACTCTCATGGTTCCTGGGAGAACTGGCATCTTATCACCTGTGTTGCCTGCATCTCTAAATTTGGAGCCCTCAGTCTCATTCTGGAGCCAGAAACGTCCTTAGCACAAGGTAAGAAACAGGAGGTAATTTCTAGTACCCAAAGGAAAGAGGTAAATTTTGCACCTAGTGATGGGGTACTCCTCTGGGTCTACCCTTCCGGAATCACCTTCCCTGCATAAACTTTATCAGCTTTAATGAGGATGGACACTCAAGCTTTCAGAAAGCCATAATGAAGAAAGAGATCTTTAAGGCACATATAATAAAATGTGCTTGTCATGGTTGTTTGCCTGTATACTTTGATAATTATTTGAGGACCAGGAAGGATTTCTTTTCCCCATATTTTCTTTTTTTATTAAAAGCTGTCACATTTCACCTTTAAGGCATTACTGCAAATTTTATCTTGTTAATTGCTCACATGGCAATAATTTTACACCACATTAAGCAATGTTCTAATTTGTTTTAATGTCTTCACTTGATGGGGGAAAATGCAGCATACATAGAAATAAACTCCTTTACATATCCAGTATATATACTTGTCATCTACTTGTCTCAGCTAAGAAGCACGTGTATACAGGAGAGAGAAATACAGGAGGAATATATGTGCAGGAGAGGATGCAAAATAATAAACTGTCACATTGAGAAGAATGGTGAGAGACCAATCCATCAGGCATCAATCCCACATTTTTATATACATGATGAATCCTTTCTGCTGCTTCAGTTGGGCTGAAAAACAGCAAGATAGAAGTAAGAACCTGATTAAACACATGACTGAATATACCAGCAATGACAGATTCAATGAATGTGTTTCTTTTTATTTAGACAGGGGAAGCATCTTTAGTTTGTGTGTATGACTTGCACAAAATCAGAAATGGTGGAAAAGAAACTGTTAGAGCTGCATCCCCATGCAGCGCAGGGACTCCCTCTGTGGCCCCAGCTCATCCACAAAATCCATGAGGTACCAAAGCAAAGGCCATTCTCTCTCTGACACATTCCTCTGCTTCCATAGGGATGTGACACCATGCCTGGCTCCATTATAGTTCATTAAACTGTAAGTTAAGAGTAAAAAACAAGTAAAGGACTCATGTCATGAATACTCCATGTTTTCTGTGAAATCTTAGATTTGGAAGTTTTTTGTATCCATTACAAAAAAAAAAAAATCAGCTCAGGCCTTTATATAATAATAATAATAATAATAATAATAATAATAATAATAATAATAATAATAATAATAATAATAATAATAATAATCCCCTATAAAATCCATAATAACAAGAATAGTTGCCCTACTTTTGTACACTAAACTATACTAATGACTGGAAATTGAATGGCATAAATTGAACTCCCAGCTGTTTGTATTCTTCTTGGTGGCTCTCAATATTCCCACAGGTACTATTTGGAAACTTTCCTATCACTCACTACTCTCCTCCAGAAGGTTCAATGAACTGCATAGGTCAGCATTTTTTTTTCTTTCAAGCTTGTTCTTGAATTAAAAACAAGATCCAGCATCTTCTCATGACCGGATCTGATTTTTGTTGCTGTACCAACACAGTTACACATTCATGATATTGGACTTCGAGAGAATTGTGTACATCACTAAGAGCACTGGGGCCTTCTCAGAGGAAGGACTGTGATAAACTATAGAGAAAAAAAGCTAATTTTTTTTTTCTAAATCTGCTGACTATTTCTAGTATCAAATTGTACAATATTTAGAAGCAGGTGACCTTTAGGTAGGTTTTTAACTTAAATTGCTGCATGGAAGTCTTTCCTATGCACAGAAAAGGAGGGCAACAACTTGTTTCTTTCCAGAAGTTCTCAAGGATAAAAAAAATAGCTTTTATTGTATTCACAGTTAAACAAAACTTGTTAAGAAACAAGTTCATCTTCTCAGTATCTTTCAAGTGTGATGTCAATCAGTACACACCTGTCACAAGATAAAAGCAGCACTGCTGCAGAGAAGGGCCTGGGGTCCTGGTGACAACATCTGTCCATGGCCAGCAGTGCCCTGGTGGCCAAGAAGGCCAATGGTGTCCTGGGCTGCTTTAGGAAGGGCATTGCCAGCAGGTTGGGACAGCTGATCCTGCCCCTCTCCTCAGCCCTGGTGAGGCCACATCTGGAGTGCTGTGTCTGTTCTGGGCTCCTCAGGACAAGACAGAGACATGGAGCTCCTGGAGCAGATCCAGCAGAGAGCTGGTGAGTTGGTCAAGGGACTGGAGCATCTCTCTTTTGAGAAAAGGCTGAGAGAGCTGGGCCTGTTCAGCCTAAAAAACAGGTGACTGAGAGAGGACCTCATTAATGTGTATAAATATCTAAGAGTGGATGTCAAGAGGTTGGAGTCAGGCTCTTTTTTGGTGGTGCCAACCAATAGAAGAAGAGGCAATGAGCAGAAACAGATTCACAGAAAGCTCCACCTGAACATGAGGAAGAATTTCTTTACCTTGCAGATGACTGAGCACTGGAACAGACTCCCCAGAGAGGTTGTGGGGTCTTCCTCACTGGAGATACTCAAGAACTGCCTTGATGCAATGCTGTGCCATGTGCTCTGGGATGTCCCTCCTTGAGCAGGGAGGCTGGACCAGATGACTCACTGTGGTCCCTTCCAACCTGACCCATTCAATGATGGCACAATCCATAAACTTGACCCTGAATATACAAATCACATCTGTCTTTTATTCTAGGTTCAAGTAACACTTTTCTGTTAAATGCCTTCTACAAGTGTAAAAGGTACTCAAATGAAGACCAGAACTTCTTCATTCCCTTTGTCCCATACTTCCTACTAGCCAGTAAGACATTCTCCTCATTACATGCACCAGAAAGGTCCTAAGAGGAATGTATTCTGCTCAAGCACAGTCTACACATGATCTATTTCCCTAGAGAGGAAAGGCTCCCAGCAATTTAAAGACCTACCCAAAAGTAGGTTTTCTTGCAATTCTAGCTTTGCAAGACCTGTGTGCATGACATCATGTCATATCAGTTGCAAAACAGCCATTGTTTGAACTTGTCTTATGCTTAAGTCCAGGACTTTCTTGCTGTCTTTTCTTCCAGCTGTGGAGTTAATGGGATCCTGAAATAGGTGAAAAACCTGTTTCTAAATATTGTACAATTTGATACTGGAAACAATTTTTATTTTCTTCTGTATCATGATATCCCAAGGGCTGGAGGTCTCCCTTTCCTCAGCAGGCTACTGTTCTCAAAACAGGTCAGCATCAGTTTTCTTTCCTCCTCAAAAATGGCAAAAATACGATTTGCCACAGCAAATGAGGATTTGTTATCCTTTCCCTTCCCTATAGTGACTTGCAACATATCCCTTTCTGAAAAATGCCTGTGTTCTAATCACCGGAGACAAGGTAACACTAAGGAAGATTTGCTTGAAACAGTTGTTAGGTGAAGCAATGGAAAAGAAAAAGCTGGCAGAAAAATCCTTTCTCAACATTCTCTAAAATACCAGGTTATCCTTACTGCTTTCATTTATAAAGGCTTCTTTTACTTGAGATACTGAACATGCTTCATTTGCAGGGCACAAGTGTCCAAAATTCCAAAAACTTGTCTGGAAAAGACAGCACACAAATTGTTTTGAAATTTCTGTTGCTACATTTTAAAATTTCTGTAACTTTGTTGCTACTGTTATTGCAGACCATGTCCATCCCATAGCCTATATTTGACATCAGACTGTATTAAAGCACTTTTTGACACAAACCTCAGGCAGAGCTGAATACCTTTTGGCAGCAGAGGAAGATGGAACAGAAAATAGGCAGCAGAACATAAAAGCAGCTCAGTTTAAATTTATAAAAATTAAGAAACTGGGATTTCTGGAAAGCAATTCGACATGGTGTAGCATTGTTTAAAACTGCCTTTCTTTATTCACCCCAGCACAAAGGATGAAATGATAGCTCCTTCCTGAAAAGCCTAACTCACCTCATCATGAGGAGATGCTGCTGTCAGCAGTAGTTGATTACTTGTAGCAACTTATGGAATGTTTCAGGCTCTTTTAACTGGAGTAGAAAAATGTAACTCTATTCATGCCTACAGATTTAATGGGGAAAAAAACCTCTCTGTCCAGCTTACTTTGCACTTTATCAGCTACCACTAAAACGCTCAAATAATGATGCCCATTTAACCCTTGTGGCATCTCAGCATTTCTAATTATCTACAATTTGTATCTAAATACGAAACACAGCCTAATTATCAAACTACTAACTTGAGGTGTTCTGATTATAAAAAAAAAAAAAAAGCAGCATATTAATTAGTTCCAACAATACACTTCATGAACTTCAGAAAGTTCAGCATGATATTAACATCAGAGTATGTGCTACAGTTTATCTAAGTTTGAAAGTTATTTTGCACTGTAATCTTTCACTTAGACTAATTGGGGAGGGCTATACGACACATTGTGCATCCACACAGTATTGCTACAGCTGCCTCATGCATTTCTCTTCTGTTGCACTCACACAAATCTCTAATTTTCCCAAGTAAATATAACCTGTTTTGGGGGAGATGCTAACAGCAAACCTCTGCACAGGCACGGAAAATTATGGAGCCTCTATTATTATTGAGGTAGTTTTTCATGTATCTTCTCTCAGCCTTCGATATTTTGATCAGATTCACACAACCTTTACCCATCTTATTCCTTTACCCATCAGAAGTCAGTTTTAAACTCCTGTGAGCATGCACTGAACACTCTATCCCTGATGGACTTTAATACAAGTGACACAACTCAACAGTGACAGAGCCTGGAGCGTTTTGATTCTTCACAAGGGTCTCACTTAGGGACCACAGAGGAGACACTGCAGCCCACAGGGGTGTTTCCACTGCTGTTCCCAGCATTTTCACAACTCTCATCCAATTCCTTCACTTTCCTGTAGAGTAAAGTTAAACCGAAACAATGGCTGTTCACCTATTTCAGCATCCCGTTGACTCCACAGCTGGAAAGACAGCCAAAGAGTCCTGGACTTCAGCATAAGACAAGTTCAAACAATGGCTATTTTGCAACTGATATGACATGATGTCATGCACACAGGTCTTGCAAAGCTAGAATTGCAAAAAATAGTTACCATAAAGTAGAGGTAAAACCAGTGAGGCAAGCCTGGTAAAGCAGTTAATAAATAAAATAATAATAGAATCAAAAGCAAGACAGCTTTGAAGTGAGTTTGTATCTACATCTAGCTTACAGAACAATTTCTTCCAAATTTGAACATCTGTTTCAAAAAGTGTAAAATTACAATGCAAATAAAAGAAGGTAATAAAAATAATTCACATTCAATTGCCCTGCACCTTCTAGTTATTTTTCCCAGTTACTTGGCAACTGAACTTGCCTTGCTCTTAAGAATTTATTCCTCAGGCAGGTCTTTATAAAAACATTCCTATGACCACTTTCAGATGTGAATGAGTAACAAAAATAAACAAACAAACAAACAAACAAACAAATAAATAAATAAGAAACGGTTCATTTTTTATATAAATTAAGATTTTTTACCAGCCATAAAGTTGGGACAGAATGCCTTCTCTTCTCTAACAAATAAACTAGAGAAGCTTACATGAAGACATCTATTATTTTAGAACACATTCTAGCCTGCCCTTGGCTTTGGAAAGGTAGCACTGCAGAATTAAGATGAAAAATGAGTCATATGATTTTTCTTATATTAGCAATTCAAATAAATTGTGTCTATCTTAAACTGACTGGTCCAGCTATGTTTGAAAGTGATAGGGATAAAAAGCTAGAAAGACTTCACAAAATCACTAGCTTTCTCAAATATAACATCTAAATACCATTTCAGCATGAGGGCAGAAACGAAAACAATGTGAACTGTAGAAAGGAATACATTTGTAGCAGAAAGAGTCTCATTTGGGAGTGTGAATTACATTTGCTTTTTCTCAAATGTAATGGACTGGTTTGTGATTGAGGTGAGTGAGTAAGGGTGGCAGTGAAAGGATGGAAATTTAGTAAACTTCGTAGACACATTAAAGTCACCTTATTGAACACTCAGCAGTTCCCTCATCCACAATCAGAGCTTTGAGGGAGACACAGATAAGCAAATGGGACAAATAAAATTAAGTGATTGCACAGATAGCACCATACAGTTTAATTACCGAATTTATCAGACATGCCAATCAGGGAATATACAAGAGTTACCTAAAAAGTCCTTAGAATAGCCCTGGTGCTCAGACAATTAATCAAATAACAATGGGAAATTACCATCCTCACCATTCATAAGTGGCACTCTATGCAAATACAAACATAAACATTTTATGCTCACATGAGAGAAGAATGCTGACTCCAGCACCTGCCCAACAGCCAGGAGATGTTGCATATCCTGCTCTCTCTCAGGCCAGGGAGGCATTTTAAATCTAGGGTTATAGGAATAGTTCAGTCCCCAAATGTACCAAGCACGTTCTCATGCTAAGCATCTTAACCACCAAAAATCAACTGCTGATAAAAAACTTGGTGAAAGTTTTTCTCAAAAACTGGGAAGGGAAATCACGAAATGTACTCTCATCAAAGGCAGAAGTCTGTACTTTTATAGTTACACAAATTTACTGCTAGAGAACTGTTCATTAAAAAGAAAATCTCTACACAAAACCATCCATAACAAATAATTTAGTCATCTCCTGGATAAATATAATTTTGATTTCCATCACCAAGGTTGCTTTGAAATAATTTGGGTCATACTCCTGCCAAGTTCCTGGTACTGAAATCTATTTTATAATTCGTCCAACAGAGGTTTATAGTGATTCCCAGACAGTCTGTAACCCCTTTTTTAAAAAGACATCTTAAATGTCACAGAAAAGCCATTTTTATTTTCTTGATTCACCAATAGTTCCCAGTGGTACTAACAGCATAGAAATTTAGGTTGGAAAATATACCAGAGAGCAAGATTTGCAACAATTCACAATGGAAACCAAAACAAAACAAAAACACTAAGAGGATCCTCCTTTTTAAACTTGTTTTTCCATTTGACTGGGCTGAGATAGCTATTTAATGTCTCCACTCACTCTATCTCCTGCTTTTGGATGACCTCCATTACTGGACTGCACTGAAATTTTGTGAAAGTTCCAGAAAGATTTTCTTACTCACAAAACAAATCAGAATTAATCAGAGAACCACATCTAAGTATTCCTAAAATTAAGCAAGACTGCTCGTGACAGACCACAGGAAAGATATATGCTCTTGCAATGTCACTTTTTGATACATCAACTAAAAGTAATAGCAAATGAATCTGGAGTGCAAACCTAAAACATATCCACACAGATGACAATTAGGCCTCCTTCAGGGGAGAAAAAGTAGGTTTATACACCTAAATTAGTATAGGTGATTGTGGGAAAGGTAATTACATTACTAATATCCACTGAACCCACAATAATGCTAATTTGAGATAGCTTATCCAAAGACTGGCTTTCTCTGTGCTTGCAAAGAATGACTGTAAATCTCCTTTGGTCATTTCTGTGTCCCATAGGAGTAAATTCCTTGGGAGGTCCAGGACAATTCATACTAAGATCTAAGATATTAAAGAGCTTGTGAAATGCCTTCAGGAGAGTTATTACTGGGAGAGTAGCTGTGTCATTTCAGTAAAAAGTATGTGATGGGAAAGGAAACAATTGCAGAAATAAAGCTTGGAAAGATTTTTGAAAAAATAAATACTCTTGGACAGGTGTATTCTATTTCACAACAGCACATGATCCATGGGGTAAGTTTATTTGATCTTCAGAAAGGTGTAAGTCAAGCTCTGCTGTCTCACTCAGCTCATTTATGAATCCTAAGCGAGGTCTCTGGTCTGTTTTCTAATATGGTTTGTGGTCTCTCTTGACACCTCTGCAGAATGTTCCTCATGAATAAAGCCCTGGGGACAGAGGGAACTGACTCCCCAGCCTCACTCTCTCCAAGCAGGCTGCTGAAGGACTCACTGGCAATGCAAGACAACTGTTGACTCTGGTAATAAATTCTTTTCAGGCTCTGTGACAAAGCATGTAAGCAGACAGTGCCACTGTGCTAGGGCTGATGAGATAACCCCTCTTTCGTTGACAAACCCAGTTCATCAAGAAAAGAGGAGCTGAATAACTGTGCCACTGGATCATGAAAATGAAAAGCTCTTGGAATGCCTTTGTTCAGCAGCCTTCCCATTCCAGCACCAGTGAGGGGTCTGCTGCTATGCAAGGGAGGGGGATTCAAACCCCTTCCCTGAATGCAGAGTGCAAAAGAATGAAAAGCTCTGTTACAAAGGAAAAGCAGGAGGATTGCATGGATAGCTCAGCTCTCAGGGGAGGTTTTGTCACCTCTGCAATGGATTTTATTAACTGCATAGTATGTTGGGCCTCAGCAGCAGAGCTTGATTGTATGACTGCTTCCCTTAGAACAGCAAGAACTAAGATAATACTGCTAATATTATATTTACTTTGTTTACAGGTAAAACTCCCTTATTCACAAGGAGATTTGTCTTCTTGGTAATGGTACAAAGAATATAACTCCTATAACTAAAAAGACAAACATAACTAAGTGTTGTGTTGCTCATTTGCCCAGTAAACATGAGAGATGTTACTCAACTGCAGAGAAACTGGTTTTCCTAATTTTCTGCTAACTGGCATCTTCTGTTTGCTTATTAACTGGACAGAACAAGGTTGGTCATTCTTCATTTGTTTATCTACAAGAGAATGGTGGCAAGGCATGAATTGCACCTTGCACCTTCCAGGAAGTAAAGTGTTCTCCAATGGGACTTCCAGATGAATTTCATAAGAAGAGGAATTCCCTAAATTGAAAAAAATTTGGTGGACTGGGGTTTGTTTAAGCACCTTTAAATTTATGTGAAGTCCTAGTCAAAAGTAGTTATCGATTATTTCAGTCAGGAATACCAGAGATTGAATGTTTCTATTTAATTATTACATTAAGGCATTTGTTGCTTCTCAGCAAAGACAGAGCAGGTCCCTCTGGCATGAAGTTTTCCCTACTTCTCAAAAATGGTGTAATTTTTAATTCACAGACAGAATTCAGTTTTTAACTGCAGAATTATACAGAAATTAGGTGAGCTGTCCTTATTTATATTAGTACTGGTTTATGCCTCTAGAAAGGTTTTCCAAATAATTTTATTCTGATTTTTTTCAGAAACTGGGGCAGTGCACTGCTGCTTCCTAAAATTTCTGAAAGGAAAACTGTGTCCATAGCCCAGAATGATTTTGCTGCTCTCTTGTTTTGCTTATGACTGTTTTAAACATTTAAGCTTCTTTAGAAATAACGGAAAACAATGCCTGAAACCATGGGTTCATTAAGCAAACAGACCAACACTGTACACAGCTCAGAAGATATTAAACTATCCCACCTGTCACTGGGTTTGAGAATAACATGGAAGATAACACTGAGCTTTAGTGAAATGTAATTCAAAAAACTCCATTAGTATAATAACAGGTTTGTCTACTGGATCTGTTTCCCAGCTACAGTGCATTAAACGTCATTTAACTGTTCCAATAAATTCAGGCTCGTGGGTGTAATTGGTAAGCAGGAGAAGGGAATAAACTGGTATAAAAGATGGATCAATAGACAACATGAAGATGTAATGAGCAGTTTATGTATTGAGGATGGAACCAATATAAAAATCATTATTAAGTTAATTGTTCTGAAATTTCAGCATTCAAAAAATGATCTTCTGAATTAACAGTTAATTTATAGTATGCTGCTACAAGTCTCTTGTTCAATTTTAAAAGAGTTACAGCTACAACTTATTTAGCAAGAGGAATTAAACATTTGCAAATACAAAGTTGTTCCTGTCAGATATAAACACATAACAAGATCATTAGTGCTGTGCTTTAAAGAGAACCAGAATATTTCCTGGGATTTTCTGGTTTCCCTGAAGGAAAAGAGCACAGCAAGAAACTGCCTTGTGTACCATCAATGTCAATACAGTAGGGAGAGTTTATCAAGAGATTTATATTTTCACAGCTCACTTGCCTACAAATAAATATTTCCAAATTAAATGTTTCTCGTTGTGCAGTCCAATTTGTTTTCAGAATAGCTAAGGCCATTAACAGAAGAATTACCTTCAGCCACAGTGCCCTGTTGGTGTCTCAGCACACAAGCACTGCCCAACACTCTTAGAGCCACAGCTGCCAGAGCTCCTGTGCTGGATCCTGCGCAGCCTTCACCAGCAGGGCACTGCCAGGCACCTCACTGTTCACCTGCACAGCCCCTGCTGCTGAGGGAACTGCACCATGGTTTTAAACCTGCTCTGCTACACCGCTGCCTAGTCTATGATTTTAAGCCTCCTTACAGGCTTCCCCAAGTTAGAATTGCCTGCTATTCTTTAGATGAGGGGAAAATCAAACCTCGGAGAAATTTATTAAAAGTCACAAAAAAATCTAGCTGCCTAAACCAGAACATGGCACAGAGCTCTTCACTGCAGAGACACTGCTCTATGAGACAGATGCTCTTACTCAAAAATCAAATCACACACCCCACAAGGCACGTATCAAACAGGCACATGGGCATACTGAGAAACCTGACAATTTATTTCCATTTTATTTCTGAAAGTTAGCACAGCAAGAAGAGAGATGAGAATGATAAGAAACTGGAAGTGAACAATGGTTCCCAAGTACCAAGTCCTTAGGCTTGGATTGGAGGGGAACACTGGATCAGGCAGCAGTGCCTTCTTTCTGCAATTGATGCAAGAAGCTGCTGTTACGTCTCCCAAAATGGGACAACAATTATTTATTCTGAAAATCATTGTGCAAAGGGTTTCTTATGCCCCACGGTGACAATCACAAAGCCAAGAATCTGCCTGTTTCCCACTTTTGTGCAGGTCTTGTTCACTGGCACAAACTGGGAATGCAACCATGCTGCAGAGACTGCTCTGCTTCCCTCCCTGCAGATGGACAGGCTTGGCCACAATCTGGACCACAACTTGCCCAGCCACAATAGAAATGTTACTATTTCTGATCAGGCTGTCTTCATTGTCAGTGAAAGAATCACTAAGGCCATGAATAACCCTCTTCACATACGTTTAGCCCTTCACAAATCACACAATTCTGCTGTAAATTTGCAAGAGAACTGAACTGTTTAAAAAAAAAAAATGAAAAAAACAAATGGAAAATTTGTGTATTTCAAAATTAGGGAAAACAACCCAAATAAAACACCACAAGCACAGATACAGGCTATCTTCAGGAATGTCTTTTTTCCCACATATTTGTTCAGTGAGTGAACAATGTTGAAATAAGTAGGCTTGAGATTAATTATTTTTCTCAGGAGCCGCAGCAGGATACAGTGGGAGGTCTGTTGCAGTGATTTTATTAACTGCTTTGATGATTTTTAACTGAATTTGCTATTCAGGGTTACCAAAACTGTGCAATACAGGCAACCTTCCACTGCTTTTTAAATCAGTGAAAGGGAACATGTGCACATCTGGAACAAAATAAGGGGAAGACATGCAACTACGAAGTTGTGTTTTCCTGGATTTTTCTTTTGTTGAGGCAGAGGCAAATGAAGTGCCCCCTCTCTGACATTCACACAGTCACTACATGCACTGTGGGGTTTTTCTGAGTGTTTTTCTATACTTTCCAAAACAGGAAGAGAAAGTCAAACATGGAAACAGCAGGCACATATGGATGGATGGCTCCACTCCTATGCTCCAATGTAAGCATGTCAGCAGGTGCAGCTTCTCATTTCCCCTGGTGGGCATGTACAATGACTGTCTTGCCCTTCTTGTAAAAATTAGCATATAAAACACCTAATGATTTTCAAAACATAACCAGATGCACTGAGTGCCCCAGTCACAGAGCCAAACTTGATTCCCATTTCTTCCGTGTATGGTCTGGATAGATCTGTGACATCAGGTTTGAATTCTGGTTCTGCTGCTTTTCTTCCAGGAACCTTGTTGAAATTTATCTTCTGTCTTAAGAAAAATTACAGAATGCAGCACAGCAGCAGCTATCAGAATTCATCTAAATTAATTCAGTTTTGTGATTGCAATTTTCTCAGTCTTTCCTATCCGACTGGATTAGTCTCTTCTTTAACTATCCACAGTGATCCATTAACCCTCTCTTGAAGCATCACCCCCACAATTTAACACCTTGCTTCACTTTTCCATTCTTTTAACAGAAGGATGAAAATTTACATCAGAAAAATCAATCATCAACTGATAAAGCAAGTCTCTTTCTGCTTGGAAATATCAGCTAAAGCACACAACCCATGAGCATCATGCTAGAAATGTTTGTGAGAACATAAGCAAAGAGACAAGGAATGGCAATAAAATAAGGTGGAATTATATAAGAAAGAAAGAAAGAAAATTATGCTATAATTTAGCATAAAGCGAATATTTACAAAGCTTCATAGCTCATCTTTATTATCGAATTCTGCCAAGCTTTTACATCTGTCTTAGGAAATGCACACTTTTGTGCCACTGAGGTCCAACAATGCCTCACAAGTCTTTTCACATAAATCACACGAAACAGACATGGCTTATTTTTTCATTCAGATACAGCATATACAATTTAGGTTCCAAGTGCACTTCTCTATGTTACCTTAAAAAAACTAAGACCTGGAAACCTAGTTTTTTAACAGGTCTGAATCTATTGATTTTGTACTTTCTCAAAACAGTCGAATATGTCCACAGTGGCCAAAGCTTTTGACAGAGAATGATGGACAGAAAGACTGGAGTTCACACATCCCTGCAGAAAGTCTATCAGCAGCTGTCGTTTTTCAGTTTTTTATTTGAAGGAATGTAAGCAGAAAACATCTCCATTTTAGTGAATACAGCTTTTCCTATCTACGAGATTCCCACTGCTGAGATCTAATTTTTCACCCTTGAGCTGTTAATAATTAATAATCATTCTCATTAAATTTCTGATATAAAAGTCCTTGGGCACTCACTTTTCTAAGCATATAGAAACTTCTTACAACACAATTATGAATAAACCTGCCACAATGTGGCATTTGTGTTTCAATAACAAAATAGCTGAACAACAGATTTTTTTTTCTTAACTTTCTAAACTTCTTTAACTTTTCACGAAGCAAGTAAACCTCCATGTTAAATAAGGATTATTCATTTATAAATCTCCAATTTGACTTCAATAAAGTGACTTGTCAGAGTGATTTACAATATCACTCATACAATGTAAAAATTTTTGTTCAGAAAGTAAAAGTTGACTAATGACTCATTTTACAAAGAAAATTTCTCATCAGCAACTTGTACAGACATTGGTAGACCTCAGGATACTTCTTTATATTTCTGCCCTAGGTTTCAAAATAAATACATACAATAAATATTTTACCATCAGTTACAGCCTTCAGTCATGGTCAATAGTTCCTCAATATTTTCAGATGGAACAGGCAATGTTCACAAACATAGTGAAGTTAATTCAAGGGATGTTCTCAAAACAGTAAAAGCTGTTTAAGTTTCTCTGAATAGTGAAGCAGAACTTGTGTTTTTATTCAGCATGATGGACCAAGGTGAGAGTTTCCTGATGTACAGTTTATCTTCTGCATGTGCTTGATTGCTATTTAAAGTCCATGAAAAGGAAAACCGTGTATGTTTTTTGGGAAGTTACAAATTACACCACAGGGCAGCAGAAAGAATATGCTGATGTGCTAGGAGTTTCATGCCAAAAGTGTGTTAAGAAAAGCTATTATGAAGATAGAAGTGGAAGATTCTACTTTATTAAATACCAACAGTTTCAGGAACGCTGCAAACTCCTTAAAGCTGTCAATACAAAGATGACCATTGTATAAATAATTACATAGATACTACAGAATATGCTGCTCACTATTTAAAGTGATGTACAGCTGCATCATTTAAAGTGCATAATGACAAAATAACCCTTTGATAATGACAAAAATACTTTCTTCTCAAAGTAGAACATAATATACTGAAAGGGAAACTTGTCAAAAGTATCATTGCTTTACTACATTACATTAAAAAAATACTGTTTTGTAGCTGCTTAAGAAAAAAAGGTTTATTCACTACACATTAAAGATGAAATTATACCACTCACCAAGTTCCTAAAAAGGATCTCCCTGCAAATTGTCAGTGAAAGAGAAAATGTATCTCTGTCTACAGATATCTCTGTGAGTTATTCCCAGGTGCACACAAAATTCAAAAAGAAGTACAAGCAGCTTAGAGCTGCAATGCCTTTGGGACTTTGTGGTGGTGTTTATTCATTCCTCACTGTGTGCTTGATACAAGAAGGCTCCCAAACCGTGTTCCACCTGAACCTGTAGTAAATCCCCTTTCAGTAGAAGTTCTTATGGTAATCACAGCCAAGCAAAGAGAAGGTGAGAAACCCAGGAAACAACACAAGAAATTGCTGGACAGCAACAAACAACAGAGTGAGACGATGACAGAAGTTACAGGTGGTGCCAAGAAGGATGGTTGAATTGCATGGTTAGCTAAGGGGAAGCTATGTGAGAAACAGCCACACTGTGATGAGAAGCAGGGAGGAGTGATAGCACCTCTGAAGTGAAGAGTCTTGCAAGGCCAAGAGCTCTTAGCTGGCCACAGCAGTGATAACATTTAAGGCTGAGAAGACATAGGTAACACGGTTGGTAACATCAAAATTGGTTATGGGTGTGGCAAAACTGAGATTAGCAGGGGAAAATAATTAGAGACAGGCTTTTTATTTGGGAAGGAGACAAGTGTGTGAGGGGAAGGACAAAGCAGAGGAAAACAGAGGGAAGGGGAGATAAAAGGGCCCAGCCAAGGTGCCAAGCCCAGCACTTTTCCTTGTCTTATTAAACTCTACACCTGTTTTCTCTGTAACTCTGCTTAAGTGTGCCTTCTGTTCTGTGTGTGAGACATTAGCAAACTACATGTTGGTCTAGCCAACAAGTAGGGTAAAAAAGAAAACTACATACAATAGCCAAAGATGAGATATATCTACTTCAACACATCCCAGCTTGCCACCATTCCTTTTTTCATTTTCTTCCCACCTCTCAACCCCCAGCTCTAAAAACACCAGAAATGTCTTAGCCAAATACATACCTTACTCTGTGAGACAAAATGATGTATCTCCCATTTTTAGCCTATCTCTGTATCTGAAGGGAAAAGGTTATATTATTTTCAAGACCATGTACCTGTAATGTAGAACTTCTTGCTGACCTTCTACTCTGCCCACTTTGACCTCACTCTCAGCCACTCCCTCTTCTCATGGTGCCACACTCACCCCTTCTGGTGTCCCTCATACTTCCCCAAATGGGAAGGTCATGCTTTTGTATTCTCTTCCTTCCTTCCTTCCTTGCTTTGTTTTCTCTTCTCTTCCTTCTTTGTAATTCAATCCTCTCCTCCCTTCTCAGACACAAAAGCAATTTATCTCCTTAAATCACACCTTAAAGTCTTGTCTTGTCCCTGTTTAATAACTTCCTTCTGAACCATTTTGTGATATTTTGTATGAATGCCACTATATAATATAATTTACCTTGTTTTTATCTGCTGGAGCTCCATAATAAGTTAAGAGTTGCAAATAATCATGGAAACATGCACATCATTAAACACTTTCCTTAAAAAAAATCATTTAATTAGAATATTGTCTTCCTCAAAATTGCAGCATTGAATGCATAGTTGTAACTGAGACATTATGCAAAATTAAAAGATTTCAATCAATGCAGAAACATAAACACTAAGCTCCAGGCAATAGGGTAGACTATCATATTCCATGTATTATTATAAAGTCAGAGGGGTTTTTTTTCCTGTTTTATGTAACTTTCCCTGAAGCTTAGTGTCTCTCAATTACAAGCTGCAGTCTTCTCCAAGTCAGCCATAAAGCTGTATGCACACTTTATAGCAAGCAAGTACACGATGGAGAAAAAGAATTATTAATTTGAATGTCATCAGCTGATAACTCTCTATTCAGAAACACTGAATTAAGCGAGAAGAAATCAAGAATGAACTGTAAGTACCAATATTCCATCAAGCACTTCATGCCAGTTTATCCAAAATACTACTTGCAAAAGTATCTATACAATGCTGAGACATCAGTTATTGAACAAATGTTGCTGTATTCACCTTTTCTTTGCAAACAGTAATGCACTTCTGTCAAGCCAGCAATTGATAAGTGAGCAATGAAAGGAACTTTATGGGTCATCATGTGCAGCCTGTTGCTAGTGCACTTTTCCCCTAACTGCTTATAGACATTTTTTAGCAAATGATAAAATAATGGCTTTCTCTTTCTCAGCTATTTGCAACTAAGTGGCTCTAGGTTAGGAGCAGTAAATCCCAACACCAGTCCCTAAATACAAGGTCTTGTACTTTGCACTGTTGACTTTCAGCCCATTTCCCTCCCTTCAGTCACCCTGCCTTTCATTTCACAAATGCCTCCAGGCTTCATCTATCACCACATTTCACAAGTGCTACTTCTTCTGCAAGGTCATCAACATGGATGCTAAAATTGTCTCCAAAACCACCCTTCAAGGCACTAGACCAGTATCCTTGCTCTAAGTCAACAATTCCACACTCAAAAAAACCTGCCACCTCCTCTATCACACCATACTTGGACCTTTAAAAAAAACCCAAACATTTCCTATGCAGCAGCTTTGGGGCTTTAACGTTTTTTTAAGGATGATTTCCAAATTTTTAAAAGAGTAACACCCAACCTAAACTCACAGCCTGTATTACATGCTTTGGTACTAATTTTTGTTATTCTGTCTAGTGAATATCCAAGCTTGAAGCAGCATAATGTACACATAACCTGAAGCAGAATTCAGGCTTGAAAACTGGACATAAGGTTTATGTTTTTTCACTCTACCAAATATTCCAATCAGAACCCAATTAACATTACACCATCAACACACTTTTCAGTATTTTTAATCTTTCTTGTAAACAGTTGTTATATTTATATGACATAAAGTTATTTATTTTAATGAAGAAGCACCTAAAACAACAGGGGCTCCCGCACTGAAGGTATTACTGAGACAATCAGCAATGACATAATACTTTGTCCTACAAGTTTGCTAAGATAATATACAATATGTATATATACACATGTATAAGTAACTGGTGAGAAAGGGAATGTGTGAAAAGAAATACTAAAGTCTTGAATACAGCTACAAGTCAGTGAAAACAACATAGGTTTCAAATCACCTGCTTTTACAGTGTATATGGAATATGTGAAATAGCATTGCATTAGTTTAGCTCCCAAGCAGAGTAGAGAGAATTAGTAACACATGAAAGCAAAAGCCATTCATTTGGTTTTACTTAGTTAGGGACCCATCCCTGCTGAACACATTAAACTGCAAATCCTGTAAAACAGCCACAGTTTTGCAGCAATGTTATCTGCAATTTAATTGCAAGATCCCTGCAAAAAGCTCACTTGGGTATTTTGAAATATAGTGACTTCCTTCCAAATACCTAATTTATGGTTTTTTTGTACAAACTATATTAAAAAAACATGATGTAGGGGTTGAGTAAGCTGGAAATTAGACCTGCACAAATAGGCTATATTTCAAGACTCTTGTGATAACCTTAGCAAATTAGAAGGGAAAAGATCTACTCACATTGGTAAGCATGATATGGCCAGTTTTATTGTGCTGAGACAGAGATAATTCAGCACTTCTACACATTTCATTTTAATCGTCACAGAATTAGTCATCAAAGATTAAAGCTGCTTTCAAAGGAAATGTTAAATCAACAACTGGAAAAAATGTATTTGAATACATTTTCCCAACAAATGCTAATTCACTTTTATTACCAAGTTTTAGCCTGTGGCATCTTTAATATGCATCAAAACTACGACCACATAGAAATTAATCTACTTCAAGTCCTGTTTTCTAGTTTATAACTTTGCTGGGAGGCTTTCCTCTGTGTTACTTTCTGTGTCCTTCCCTTCATCTGTCCCTGAAAGACCCATCAGCAACTGATTGAGCCTGTCCTTGTACCAAGCACAATGGTGGCAGCACAACCAGCCCAGGGCTGTTGATTGCTTTTCTAGTGAGGCTAACTGACTGAAGGTTGGAGAAAGGAAAAATTCAAGAAGAAAGTGTGAGACTGCTACAGAACAGCAGGATTTGACTTTGACCATGAGCAAAGTCTGCTCTGACCAGGGGAGCACGGTCTGCTGAGGACACTGACAGCCTTAAACATGCTGTCAGGAAGCCAAATGAGGAAGATTCTGGGGTAGACACCTATGATTTTTAGTGTCTCTTATGCTGTATGCATGATACAGTGCACATGGCTTAGACTGCCATAAGAACCTTCAAGGTGAAATAGCAATACAGCACAGCCACAAGGACTGAACTCTGGAGGGGTATTCATACCCTCCACAAAGAGAAATTGCCTTCTCACCATTGATCTTTGATCATGCAGCAGCCAGAGGGAAGTGCAGTATTCCACAGACATAAGGACAAGTTCTGAATATTCCTCCGATTCAGTCACCTTGAGGTACAGCCCTATACACATATAGACTTGTGTATGCCTGGTGAGCATCCACAAGTAGAAAACAAGCAGAGACATGACTGTAACAAAGATTTTACAGCAGTCTTATGTAAATAATCTGATTTCAAATTCAAACAGTTCTCTGAGAAAGTAAAATGCAGTGTAAGATTGACAGGTTGCAATGTACTCTTAAAAACTGAAGTACTACATGGCACCAGAGCAGAAACTAAAGTAAGACTGTTACAAGTAAGACACATAATAAACACATAAAAAGAACAAAAGCAGCTTGACATATCTATCCTGTCTTTTACTTTACAGGTTTCTGTTCTAACAGACACTGTTCTGGCAGACACTAATGCCATCCCTCTGAATCAAGTCCATAAATACTGCCATAATCTCTGACCTTGTCCATGCACACATGAAAAGCTCCATCAACTTGAAAAAACTCCAATAAGTAAAGTCAGCTCCTCTGTGCTTCCTTGTTGTATGGAACCACCCCAGGACCAGAAAATCATCGAAGACTCCTGTCAAGGAGCAAATTACTAAATCCTTTTCCTCAGTTTCTGCTGGTATATATACATAAATACTGGGAGCTTTCCAGCCCTTGAAGGTAGCTGTTTTCTGTACAGCAGTGAAATGCTATGGCCATGCCACGAGTGCTCTTGTGTCATTCTCCTGGCACATGCTGTGGGCCACATGACTGGAACTGAAACTGTGATACAGAAAGTGAAGGCACAATCAGAACCTCTTCAGGGACAGACAGCCAAATGGACAATGAAGAGTTCCAAAACATCAGACTTGGGCAAGCAAAGGAAATAAATACAGAATGAGCTAAGCATAAACTGCAAAAGAATGATAATACAATTTGTCAGTCGACACCTGTGTCTTCATTAAAATTATGTTTTTATTTTTCCTAATTTCTACAAGCTCCTATTCTTTGTGAAAAGAATGCAAGTGAAAACTTGAAATAAATTTTTAAAAAGTGTCTCAGTCACTTTGCAGCATTTTTTCTCTCTTTTAGAAGCAGTCAAAGTTTCTATCAGACAATGTGACTATAGTCCTAACTATGTGCTAAGAGGTACATTTGTAGGGGCAGAAAAAGAATTTCAACCAAAAGTAAAAGAATTATAGCAGATTTTATGTAATCTTGGAGGAAAAGAAGTGATTTTGTTATTTAACTCACAATGGTGCATACATTTCAGGAAAATACCAGTGCTGGAGTATGTTTAAAAAACAATATGCCACACAGTGATAGTGTAACTACTAAACAGTCATAGTGTAAGCAGCAAACTGCAAAAAGAACCATAGTGCTGTACAACCAACATGCTTGTTAAACTTCCAAACCATCATTCCCCTGATCCCCCCACCCAAAAAAAATCCTGTGTCTTTCCTGCCTTTGCAGACTGTGTCACACCTTCTTCACAGACTACACGGACTTCACCTGACAGGAATATAAAGGTAAATTCAGCAATACCCCATTGCAAAATGAAGCAATATTGTTTTTTAGAATGACTGACTGTACTTCAGAATATACCATTTCCTTTTTTTTGTAACACAATCTTTGCCAATACTGGCATCAAGAGTGGATTTGAAGTAGTTATGCCTGCTGTGAGTGACTTCTGAGACTTCTAGGCATGCAAGAGAGACAGAAAACTTCCTAATGTTCTTCAGTGCTTGGTAGGTAGAGAACTTAGACAAAGAATGGCTTACTACAAGATTGACTAGCTGATGAATACAACAATTCTCAGATCTGATGAACTGAGTGGATGAATGGACAGAAAGGAACCACTTAGGACTTCCCAAGGGCAAACTGGATACAAAGATTTTAAGATTGGCAGACTAAATCACTAATAAAAAGCTTTAAATTGGAGATCTTATTTAAGAAAGTGTAAAAGGCATTCTGTATTCCTACATACACCTTTGTTGTCTACTTTCATTACTAAATGAAAGCCTGAAAGGAATAGTTTCTGCAATGTCATGCATGTGATCCATGTGCTTGTGTTCATTCAAGACAACAAAGCAGAGAGAACCTATGGCTTCTCAGCAGACAGCACAAGACAACAGCCTGCTCAGACTGAGCTAATCAACACTATTCTGCTACTTCTTCATTTGAAATATTTTCAAAGTATTAAAAAAAGACATTTTGACCACTTATTTTTTAACTCCAGCATAGGAATTTTGTCTGATCCAGACTCTTTCTGCAAACAGGTGTGCTTGTGGAGGTGCAGCTGGCAAACCTACTTTTTCCAGAGAAATATTATACCAGAAAATGTCTCAGGATCCCTAAACATATAACACCACATCAAACTTGAGTCGTCTCATGAAGAAAAACCAAGTAGAAATAGTGCCTAACTAGGAACTGTGCCTCAGAGGGCTGCCATCCCTCCTTAGGTTACCTGCTCCAAGTGTAGGACAGCATTCATATCATTCTGACACAGAGAATGTATTGTGCTTCCTTCTTTCTATGCCAACTAGGTACTGATTCCCTCAGGACATGCTAGAAAGAGTCACAAATGAAAAGTTGCAATGGACAAACAAAAGATGTCTAGATTTCTTTGCCCCTAGTGGACATGCCTGAAGATCAGCTGCAAACAAATGAGACCGTATGGTGTCTCACACTGCACAGCTCACAGTAGTAAATTTCCACTTCATTTAACTCTGACAGCACACACGAGCACACTTGTGGTTTATCTAGCTGTGCTTCTGTTAACATTAATATCATTTAGCTCACACAAGACCACGCTTTAGTTACTACATGCATTATAATGATACAGAGTTAAAGATACAATCATAGAACTGAAGTTTAAATATTGCCTCCTGAGAAAGGAACGCAGGGATTTCTAAAATAAAACCCATAGAAAATCTGTAATAGATTATTTAGCATTTCACCAATTATCATTTTCTCATGAATAAATTCACAAAGGAATGATGAGCTTCACCCTTGCTAGAGCAGACTGAGGTAACAAAGTAAGCTGCTGTGAGAAAAACTGCTTTAAGATGGCATGATACTGAATTGGTGGCTGTCAGATAGCAAATGTGATTTCAGTTCTGAGTACACTAACTCCGTGTCTTCCAGAAAAAAAAAAGAAAAGAAAAAGAAAATCCTACCCAGTAAAATTACACTTTGGATAGGAGAGGGTTATGAAGGTAGAATACAACTGTTAGTTTTGGACAAAAAGAAAGCCATCGCCATAATCTTAGTTTTGCTTTGTCTATAATAATTACTGGGATTTTCTTGATGACAAAGGAGTGAGAGGGAGGAAGAAAAGAAAAATCAGTGTGTGGCTGTAAAATTCCATTTTGTACACTGGATTTTAATTAAGGAATGCATCAGGTCATCAGCCCTGAACTGCTTTCCAGTAGTAAAAAATTGACTGACAAAGATAAACTGACTGATTTTTTCCATAGAATGGTTTGGGTTGGAAGGGCCTTTAAAGGCCATCTAGTCCAACTCTCCTCCAGTGAGCAGGAACATTAACTAAGTCAGGTTGCTCAGAGCCTCATACAACCTGGCCTTGGATTTTTCCAGGGATGGCACATCCACAACCTCTCTTGGCAACCTGTGTCAGTGTTTCACCACTCTCATTGTAAAAAATTTCTTCTTTATATCTAGTCTGAATTTACCCTATTTCAGTTTAAAATCATAACCCTTACCCCATCACATTAAGCCCTTCGAGGAAGTCTGTTCACTCCTTCTTTATAAGCCTTCCTTTAGGTACTGAAAAGCTGCAATGAGACCTCCCTGGAACCTCCTCTTCTCCTGGCTGGACTTCCACAGCTCTCATTTTTCTCTCATAGGAAAGGAGTTCCATCCCTTGGATCATTTTTGTGGCCCTCCTCTGGACCCACTCTAACAGGGTCATGTCTTTTTTGTACTTTCTCTATGGTTTTGATGTATTATTGTCTTGACTGAAAACCAGAACCTTTAATAACAGGTAGGTAAACGAACTTTGCTTAGATCAAAGCACATGGCTGTGCCCATTAGTGACTGAGTAAACAGCAGCATGAAAAATGGTAACCCTTAATTGCAGCCTCAAGTGTAGTGCTGGGCATTCTGAATTTTCTGTTTATCCAAAACAAACAGTAAGTAGCTTGCCACATGTTTCTCACGTCTCCAAGGACTAATTAAAACTGCCCATCCCTGTTTCTGACCACCCGGGTGCCGATTAAATCTCCCTGGGTAAACATTGCTTCCAGCTTTCTTTCACTGATGCTCTCTGTGACCCTTTGCTTCTTTTGTGTAGTAGTTCACTACTAAATTTTGCCTGCTAATTCAGCAGAACGGCGCTGAACTGCAGCTGCCCCATTTATTTCGTTAAAGCAGTAACTTACTGAGCTACTGCAGTTAAACATAACGAGTCCTGTTGATGGTTCCTCTGAAGTTTCTGGGAGCAGCCTCAGCATGCTTTCACCTTTGGCTACCACTACCAACAGCACACTCAGTGTCCTGTGCAAGAATCACAGGTGCCAAAATGTCTCTTGAAGGGCCATGTCTCAAACTGGACCTCCCAAGCTATCCTAAGTTTCTCCTTAGAAAGAAGCTGGCCCTAGAGAAGCACCTTATTAGCAAGAAACCAAAGGGTATTGGCACCCACAGTAATTACTGCTAAATACCACTGCTAGTTGCAAAGACATAAATAAAATGATAGAGTCTCGCTGAGATTAAAAAATTAATGAATAAAAAAAGAACAAGCCAGGTTGTTAGAACTACTTAATCATGAATTAAGACACCAAGAATTTGGATCCAAGGCCTCTCAAATTATCCTTTCCAGTGTGCATTGTTTTGCATGTATTTATAATGAATCGCTCAGGCTTTCATGACACTGAGTTCCATTCAGTCTTTTTCAAACCTAAATTAAAATGCCCATATGATTTTCTGTCTGCAAATGTGTTGCAGATCACTGCTGGTCTCTCCCTTCTATCAGCCTACTGGCAAATGTTTCCAGTAGCACCTCATCCAAAGGAGGAATTATGTTATCATATGGCTGTATCAAAAGCCCTTCAGATGCTACACAGCAACTCTTTGTATCCTAAATCATGCAGATTTATATCCTGAATCAAGACTATACAAAGAGTATTACTAGCAACTATTTCCTCTGAACTGATTTTAATGCTATTCAGCAAAAAAAGAAGGCAAAATATGTACAATGCATTTTAATAATCCCAAAAACCTCAAAAAAAACCTGTCAATTTAAATATCTTGTAGAAATATATGAGTAACATATGACAAGGGGAAAACAAAAAATTATTTTCACATACATATATACTTAATGTCCAGGATAAGGATGAAGTCAGAATGTTTTCACATCGTGCAGAGAAGCTGGTTTTTTTGGAGGACACTAAATCTGGACCATAATGAAAGTCTAATTCCTTTGTATAACAGAAGACAAGATATTACACGTAGTGGCAGAAGGCTTTTTTCCCCACTGAGACAGAATGCAGGGTTTTACACAAGTGGTATGAGTTCTTCTTCCCAACTGTAACCAGTTCATTTAGTTTCTCCCACAGGGTGGTTAGTGCTGGTATGAAAGTCTTCATGGATACTTTTCCATTGGACCTCCATGAGCTAAGTTCAGCTACCACGTTTGAAACCTAGAAAGTTTCATTGTTGGGGATTCACATAAAGGAAGATCTTCACATCATACCAAGAAACCCAAGAGCTGGGAGTAGGCATGCCCTTGGAAGGAGCCAGCATGGAGCCATGACTAATAAAATAACTTCTGCCCTAAAAGGAGACTCTTTAATTTCAGCAGTGAAACTCATGGTGAATTGTATCTAGACAGCCTAACTTTGAAAGTAATAACAATATTTTTTTTTAGGAGAATAAATGGGTTAATGGAGGGTCCTCTTAGAGAGTAAACTGCTTCCCTTCCATACAAAAATGGGATGGGTGATAGGAAAAGGTGAAGCTCAAGAGATTGAAAGGCATTGCTAAGGAGGCCATGTAGAAAACAAAAGAGACAGAAGAGGAAAGCAGATCTTTCTATAGATACATCACAGTAACATCAAGCCCAAAGTAGTTATTATGTGTTAATATTCATTGATATCATCCCATATCAAGATGATGTGGGCTTGTTACATGATTTGTAATATATAATATTTATAATCAATTGTACCACGTATATGTATTTAAATACAAACAATGACAAAATCACATGAAAAAAACATGAGCTTTGCAATTAAATCACTTCAGTACATGGTATTGGGCTCCTGTAAAATGACATGAGGTTATGGTTCTTCTCAGTATCATTTTGAAAAAAGAGCCCACAGTTAATGAACCACAAATTAGCAAACACCTCTGGTGAATAAAAATGCACGTGTATCGAAAGACAACGATAGCACTGGGAGAGTAGAACTTGCCAGCAGAAAGCAAGTTCAGAGAAATATCAGTAAATGTCTACAGAGGAAACAAAGTTCTGAGATCCAGGCAACTTTATTTGTGAGGAATAATGATAAAACAAAGTTTATTTGCATGGAAACACATTGGAAAGGGCTTTCCATATCTGAATTCACGCCTTGAAGAGCACTGCACATTGATGGCATCCCAGTCAATCTCCCTAGGATGCTGGTGTGTCTGCATGGTGGCAGAGGACTTCAGTTCATGCCATCTGGGCCTGTAGCCTTTGGTAGGAGGCACACAGCTAATCCATCATGAATCCATTTGCTGTGAGCATCTCACAGCTCCTCAGTCTCATTGCTCTATCACACTAAAAACCTCTGCTTGGCAGAAATACCCAGTCAATTAAGGGAGATGGCTGCTAGGAACCAAAATGTGAAGTTATTTTTCTTCTACAGTTCTCTGCTGGGTCTAAAGAATGAAATTTAAAATGTTCCAAAGTAGCTGACAGTGCTTGTACAAGAGGGCTTCCGAGCAGCCACTTACTGCAGCAATTGCCAACATTTTCACATGTGGAAGATAATTGCCCTTCTGGATCATTTAGGAAACAAGCTCGGCTCTCAGCTTCAAAGCTCCAAACAGTGAGTGTCTAACTTTACTTAGACATTAAATGCCTTTTCTTGTATACTGAAGAAAAGCAACAGTAAACAAGTTTTTCTTTGTGTTTTGGTGGAAATTCATGCACATCAGCTTCTGCCTGTTGCCTCTTGTCCTATTGGTTGGCATCACCAAGATTAGAGCCAGCTTTGTCATCTTGACACCCTCCTCTTGGATATTTATACACGTGCATGAGGCAACCTTGCAGTCACACCTCTTCTTGAGGCTGAACAAGCCCAGTTCCATCAGTTTCTTCCTTGCAAGAGAGATTTTACACACATTTGACCAGCTCAGTAACCCTCTGCTGGACCTGCTCCAGGAGCTCCATGTCTCTCTAGTCCTGAGGAGCCCAGAACAGACACAGCACTCCAGATGTGGCCTCACCAGGGCTGAGGAGAGGGGCAGGATCAGCTGTCCCAACCTGCTGGCAATGCCCTTCCTAAAGCAGCCCAGGACACCATTGGCCTTCTTGGCCACCAGGGCACTGCTGGCCATGGACAGATGTTGTCCACCAGGACCCCAGGCCCTTCTCTGCAGAGCTGCTTCCCAGCAGGTCAGCCCCCAGCTGGGCTGGTGCAGGGGGTTATTCTTCCCCAGTTACAGGACCCTGCATTTGCCCTTGTTAAACTTTAGAAGGTTCTTCTCTCTGCCCACCTCGGCATGATCATCTTTTCAGAAGAAGACATTGTCCATATTATTCTGCAATGCTTGGAAAATGGCAGCAGGACCAATGTGAAAATTTTTCCTGGTTAGAATTATTTTGCTTTACAAG